>NW_028322092.1:2497500-2585000 GCF_057628025.1 Oncorhynchus mykiss
GTCTGGTCTGTTAGCTGAAATCCCCAGCGCTGACAAGGTAAAAAATCTGTCGTTCTGCCCCTGAACAGGCAGTTAACCCACTGTTCCTAGACCAGTTAACCCACTGTTCCTAGACCAGTTAACCCACTGTTCCTAGACCAGTTAACCCACTGTTCCTAGACCAGTTAACCCACTGTTCCTAGACCAGTTAACCCACTGTTCCTAGACCAGTTAACCCCACTGTTCCTAGACCAGTTAACCCACTGTTCCTAGACCAGTTAACCCACTGTTCCTAGACCAGTTAACCCACTGTTCCTAGACCAGTTAACCCACTGTTCCTAGACCAGTTAACCCACTGTTCCTAGACCAGTTAACCCACTGTTCCTAGACCAGTTAACCCACTGTTCCTAGACCAGTTAACCCACTGTTCCTAGACCAGTTAACCCACTGTTCCTAGACCAGTTAACCCACTGTTCCTAGACCAGTTAACCCACTGTTCCTAGACCAGTTAACCCACTGTTCCTAGGCCGTCATTGAAAATAGGAATTTGTTCTTAACTGACTTGCCTAGTTAAATAAAGGTTCAATAATCAAATAAATCCTGCCAGGTTATAATGTAGGCCAGGTTATAATGTAGGCCAGGTTATAATGTAGGCAAGGTTATAATGTAGGCCAGGTTATAATGTAGGCCAGGTTCACGACATTGTCTCTATGTGTTCATCGCTGTCTTCCTGCCAGGTATATGACAGTTATAATGTAGGCCAGGTTCACGACATTGTCTCTGTGTTCATCGTGGTCTTCCTGCCAGGTTATAATGTAGGCCAGGTTCACGACATTGTCTATGTGTGTTCATCGTGGTCTTCCTGCCAGGTTATAATGTAGGCCAGGTTCACGACATTGTCTCTGTGTTCATCGTGGTCTTCCTGCCAGGTATATGACAGTTATAATGTAGGCCAGGTTCACAACATTGTCTCTGTGTGTTCATCGTGTTCTTCCTGCCAGGTATATGACAGTCATAACGTAGGCCAGGTTCACGACATTGTCTCTGTGTTCATTGTGGTCTTCCTGCCAGGTTATAATGTAGGCCAGGTTCACGACATTGTCTATGTGTGTTCATCGTGGTCTTCCTGCCAGGTTATAATGTAGGCCAGGTTCACGACATTGTCTCTGTGTTCATTGTGGTCTTCCTGCCAGGTTATAATGTAGGCCAGGATCACAACATTGTCTCTGTGTTCATTGTGGTCTTCCTGCCAAGTATTTGACAGTAATAATGTAGGCCAGGTTCACGACATTGTATCTGTGTTCATTGTGGTCTTCCTGCCAGGTTATAATGTAGGCCAGGTTCACAACATTGTCTATGTGTGTTCATTGTGGTCTTCCTGCCAGGTTATAATGTAGGCCAGGTTCAGAGACATTGTCTCTGTGTTCATTGTTGTCTTCCTGCCAGGTTATAATGTAGGCCAGGTTAACGACATTGTCTCTGTGTTCATAGTGGTCTTCCTGCCAGGTATATGACAGTTATAATGTAGGCCAGGTTCACAACATTGTCTCTGTGTGTTCATCGTGTTCTTCCTGCCAGGTATATGACAGTTATAATGTAGGCCAGGTTCACGACATTGTCTATGTGTGTTCATCGTGGTCTTCCTGCCAGGTTATAATGTAGGCCAGGTTCACGACATTGTCTCTGTGTTCATTGTGGTCTTCCTGCCAGGTTATAATGTAGGCCAGGTTCACAACATTGTCTCTGTGTTCATTGTCGTCTTCCTGCCAGGTTATAATGTAGGCCAGGTACATGACATTGTCTCTGTGTGCTCATCATGGTCTTCCTGCTAGGTTATAATGTAGGCCAGGTTCACGACATTGTCTCTGCGTGTTCATCGTGGTCTTCCTGCCAGGTTATAATGTATTCCAGGTTCACAACATTGTCTCTCTGTGTTCATCGTGGTCTTCCTGCCAGTTATATGACAGTTATAATGTAGGCCAGGTTCATGACATTGTCTCTGTGTGCTCATCATGGTCTTCCTGCCAGGTTATAATGTATTCCAGGTTCACAACATTGTCTCTCTGTGTTCATCGTGGTCTTCCTGCCAGTTATATGACCGTTATAATGTAGGCCAGGTTCATGACATTGTCTCTGTGTGCTCATCATGGTCTTCCTGCCAGGTTATAATGTATTCCAGGTTCACAACATTGTCTCTCTGTGTTCATCGTGGTCTTCCTGCCAGTTATATGACAGTTATAATGTAGGCCAGGTTCATGACATTGTCTCTGTGTGCTCATCATGTTCTTCCTGCCAGGTTATAATGTATTCCAGGTTCATGACATTGTCTCTGTGTGTTCATCGTGGTCTTCCTGCCAGGTTATAATGTAGGCCAGGTTCACGACATTGTCTCTGTGTGTTCATCATGGTCTTCCTGCCAGGTTATAATGTAGGCCAGGATCACAACATTGTCTCTGTGTTCATTGTGGTCTTCCTGCCAAGTATATGACAGTTATAATGTAGGCCAGGTTCACGACATTGTCTCTGTGTTCATTGTGGTCTTCCTGCCAGGTTATAATGTAGGCCAGGTTCACGACATTGTCTATGTGTGTTCATCGTGGTCTTCCTGCCAGGTTATAATGTAGGCCAGGTTCACGACATTGTCTCTGTGTTCATTGTGGTCTTCCTGCCAGGTATATGACAGTCATAATGTAGGCCAGGTTCATGACATTGTCTCTGTGTGCTCATCATGGTCTTCCTGCCAGGTTATAATGTAGGCCAGGTTCACAACATTGTCTCTGTGTTCATTGTGGTCTTCCTGCCAGGTGTATGACAGTCATAATGTAGGCCAGGTTCATGACATTGTCTCTGTGTGCTCATCATGGTCTTCCTGCCAGGTTATAATGTAGGCCAGGTTCACAACATTGTCTCTGTGTTCATTGTGGTCTTCCTGCCAGGTTATAATGTAGGCCAGGTTCACGACATTGTCTCTGTGTGTTCATCGTGGTCTTCCTGCCAGGTATATGACAGTTATAATGTAGGCCAGGTTCATGACATTGTATCTGTGTGCTCATCGCTGTCTTCCTGCCAGGTATATGACAGTTATAATGTAGGCCAGGTTCATGACATTGTCTCTGTGTGTTCATTGTGGTCTTCCTGCCAGGTATATGACAGTTATAATGTAGGCCAGGTTCATGACATTGTCTCTGTGTGTTCATCGTGGTCTTCCTGCCAGGAATATGACAGCTATAATGTAGGCCAGGTTCATGACATTGTCTCTGTGTGCTCATCATGGTCTTCCTGCCAGGTTATAATGTAGGCCAGGTTCACGACATTGTCTCTGTGTTCATTGTGGTCTTCCTGCCAGGTTATAATGTAGGCCAGGTTCACGACATTGTCTATGTGTGTTCATTGTGGTCTTCCTGCTAGGTTATAATGTAGGCCAGGTTCACAACATTGTCTCTGTGTTCATTGTGGTCTTCCTGCCAGGTATATGACAGTTATAATGTAGGCCAGGTTCACGACATTGTCTCTGTGTTCATTGTGGTCTTCCTGCCAGGTTATAATGTAGGCCAGGTTCACGACATTGTCTATGTGTGTTCATTGTGGTCTTCCTGCTAGGTTATAATGTAGGCCAGGTTCACGACATTGTCTCTGTGTTCATTGTGGTCTTCCTGCCAGGTATATGACAGTTATAATGTAGGCCAGGTTCATGACATTGTCTCTGTGTGTTCATCGGGGTCTTCCTGCCAGGTTATAATGTAGGCCAGGTTCACGACATTGTCTCTATGTGTTCATCGCTGTCTTCCTGCCAGGTATATGACAGTTATAATGTAGGCCAGGTTCACGACATTGTCTCTGTGTGTTCATCGTGGTCTTCCTGCCAGGTTATAATGTAGGCCAGGTTCACGACATTGTCTCTGTGTGTTCATCGTGGTCTTCCTGCCAGGTTATAATGTAGGCCAGGTTCACAACATTGTCTCTGTGTGTTCATTGTGGTCTTCCTGCCAGGTTATAATGTAGGCCAGGTTCACGACATTGTCTATGTGTGTTCATCGGGGTCTTCCTGCCAGGTTATAATGTAGGCCAGGTTCACGACATTGTCTCTATGTGTTCATCGCTGTCTTCCTGCCAGGTATATGACAGTTATAATGTAGGCCAGGTTCATGACATTGTCTCTGTGTGTTCATCGTGGTCTTCCTGCCAGGTTATAATGTAGGCCAGGTTCACGACATTGTCTCTGTGTGTTCATCGTGGTCTTCCTGCCAGGTTATAATGTAGGCCAGGTTCACGACACAAACATTGTTTCTCACACACAGATCTCTGTAGAATTGTAATATGTTGCAGCACTATCGTCTCTCAGATCAAATCCAGCATCGTTGAGGTCATAACCTCGATAAACCACAACATACTCTGGCCTCGGTCCTGAAGCGTTAGGTAATGTGTTCTGGATCCTTGTTGACCATCCCTGAGGTGTGTGAGAGAGAGATTCCCGCCATCCCCTTCCCCTTCTCTGTTATTAATTACTTACTCCTTCTCTTCTCTCGCTGAACTTGAAAGAGAAGCAGCACCTCCTTTATGGCCCAACCCAGCCTACAGCCCGGTGATGGACACCCCCAGCCTCCCCATCCCTCCAGATGTCTCCTTCTCTCATCTCTCTGGGTCCTCAGCTAGACTCTCCCCAGGCTGGCTGGAGGAACATACCGTGTAATGTAGAGGCCCAGTCAGGATCCTAGACCAACATTCTGATTACACTCAGTTTGGCATGTCATCCTCACCCTGCTCTCTCTCTCCCTCTCTCTCTCTCCCTCTCCTTCTCTCCCTTTCTCTCTCTCCCCGTCTCCCTCTCCTTCTCTCCCTCTCCGTCTCCCTCTCTCCTTCTCTCCCTCTCTCCCTCTCTGTCTCATTCTCTCCCTCTCTCCTTCTCGCCCTCTCCTTCTCTCCCTTTCTTTCTCTCCCCGTCTCCCTCTCCTTCTCTCCCTCTCTGTCTCCTTCTCTCCCTCTCTCCCTCTCTGTCTCCTTCTCTCCCTCTCCTTCTCTCCGTCTCCCTCTCCCTCTCTCCATCACTCCTCCATGTCTCTCAGCCCCTCTCCTCCTGAGTGACGTGTGCTCCACATGGCCTTGTAGTAATGAGGTAATGTAGTAATGATGTAATATGGTAATGTAGTAACGAGGTAATAATGTAAGGCAGTAATATGGTAATGAGTCAATGTAGTAATGAAGTAATATGGTAATGTAGTAATTAGATAGTTTAGTAATGTAGTAACGAGGTAATAATGTAATGCAGTAATATGGTAATGAGCCAATGTAGCAATGAAGTAATATGGTAATGTAGTAATTAGGTAGTTTAGTAATGAGGTAATGTAGCAACAATGCAATACAGTAATGTAGTAATGATGTAGTGTAGTAATTAGGTAATGTAGCAATGAGGTAATACAGTAATGTAGGAATGAGGTAATGCATAATGATGTAATTCAGGAATGCAGTAATGGGGTAATGTAGGAATTAGGTAATGTATTAATGAGGTAATTCAGGAATGTAGTAATGATGTAATGTAGAAATTATGCAATGTATTAATGAGGTAATTCAGGAATGTGGTAATGATGTAATGTATAAATGAGGTAATGATGTAGTACAGTAATGATGTTATACAGTAATGCAGGCATGATGTAATTCAGTAATGTGATAATGTAGTTGTGTAGTAATAAGATAATGATGCAATGACATTATGCGGTAATGTAGTCATGAGGTAATGAAGTTATGCATCAATGTAGTAATGAGGTAATGACATTATGCAGTAATGTAGTAATGATGTAATGAAGTTATGCATTAATGTAGTAATGCAGTAATGTAGTAATGAGGTAATGAATTTATGCAGTAATGTAGTAATGATGTAATGAAGCTATGCAGTAATGTGTGGGTCAGAGGATAAGCAGTGATGTAGCAATGAGGTAATGAAGTTATGCAGTAATGTAGTAATGAGGTAATGTAGTAATGATGTAATGACATTATGCAGTAATGTAGTAATGAGGTAATGAAGCTATGCAGTAATGAAGTCATGCAGTAATGTGTGGGTCAGAGGATAAGCAGTGATGTAGTAATGAGGTAATGAAGTCATGCAGTAATGTGTGGGTCAGAGGATAAGCAGTAATGTAGTAATCAGGTAATGAAGTAATGAGGTAATGAAGTCATGCAGTAATGTGTGGGTCAGAGGATAAGCAGTAATGTAGTAATCAGGTAATGAAGTAATGAGGTAATGAAGTCATGCAGTAATGTGTGGGTCAGAGGATAAGCAGTGATAGTCCTTGACAGACAGGAACTCCATTGATGTGATTGTTGTTCTACAGAGGACAGCTGTGCTGCGGTCGGACACTTCAACGGCTTACGGCTGCAGAGACATAACTACACAGATACTGTCCTGTGTCCCAAATAACAGCCTATTCCCTATATAACTACACAGATACTGTCCTATGTCCCAAATGACAGTCTATTCCCTATATAACTACACAGATGCTGTCTTGTGTCCCAAATGACAGCCTATTCCCTATATAACTACACAGATACTGTCCTGTGTCCCAAATGACAGCCTATTCCCTATATAACTACACAGATACTGTTCTGTGTCCCAAATGACAGCCTATTCCCTATATAACTACACAGATACTGTCCTGAGTCCCAAATGACAGCCTATTCCCTATGTAGTGAACTACTTTTGACCAGGGCCCTATGGAGGGTGCCATTTGGGACAAAGGCTGATATCCTCAAACAACCTCTCACCACTGATATGACAAGGAGAGCTGAGGTTCTGCTGTACCAGCTGAGGTTCTGCTGTACCAGCTGAGGTAGTGATGGAGCTGAGGTACTGCTGTACCAGCTGAGATAGTGGTGGAGCTGAGGTTCTGCTGTACCAGCTGAGGTAGTGATGGAGCTGAGGTTCTGCTGTACCAGCAGAGGTACTGCTGTACCAGCTGAGGTAGTGGTGGAGCTGAGGTTCTGCTGTACCAGCAGAGGTACTGCTGTACCAGCTGAGGTAGTGATGGAGCTGAGGTTCTGCTGTACTGCTGAGGTAGTGATGGAGCTGAGGTTCTGCTGTACCAGCTGAGGTAGTGGTGGAGCTGAGGTTCTGCTGTACCAGCAGAGGTACTGCTGTACCAGCTGAGGTAGTGATGGAGCTGAGGTTCTGCTGTACTGCTGAGGTAGTGATGGAGCTGAGGTTCTGCTGTACCAGCTGAGGTAGTGATGGAGCTGAGGTTCTGCTGTACTGCTGAGGTAGTGATGGAGCTGAGGTTCTGCTGTACTGCTGATGTAGTGATGGAGCTGAGGTTCTGCTGTACTGCTGAGGTAGTGATGGAGCTGATGTATTGATGGAGCTGAGGTAGTGATGGAGCTGAGGTAGTGATGGAGCTGAGGTAGTGGTGTCATGCCTCTCATGCATAACTTCAAAATCACCTCTCTAACCTGAAACACTACTGTCTACACCTCTCTAACCTGAAACACTACTGTCTACACCTCTCTAACCTGAAACACTACTGTCTACACCTCTCTATCCTGAAACACTACTGTCTACACCTCTCTAACCTGAAACACTACTCTGTCTACACCTCTCTAACCTGAAACACTACTGTCTACACCTCTCTAACCTGAAACACTACTGTCTACACCTCTCTAACCTGAAACACTACTGTCTACACCTCTCTAACCTGAAACACTACTCTGTATACACCTCTCTAACCTGAAACACTACTCTGTCTACACCTCTCTAACCTGAAACACTACTGTCTACACCTCTCTAACCTGAAACACTACTGTCTACACCTCTCTAACCTGAAACACTACTGTCTACACCTCTCTAACCTGAAACACTACTCTGTATACACCTCTCTAACCTGAAACACTACTGTCTACACCTCTCTAACCTGAAACACTACTGTCTACACCTCTCTAACCTGAAACACTACTCTGTCTACACCTCTCTATCCTGAAACACTACTCTGTCTACACCTCTCTAACCTGAAACACTACTGTCTACACCTCTCTAACCTGAAACACTACTCTGTATACACCTCTCTAACCTGAAACACTACTGTCTACACCTCTCTAACCTGAAACACTACTGTCTACACCTCTCTAACCTGAAACACTACTCTGTCTACACCTCTCTAACCTGAAACACTACTGTCTACACCTCTCTATCCTGAAACACTACTCTGTCTACACCTCTCTAACCTGAAACACTACTGTCTACACCTCTCTAACCTGAAACACTACTCTGTCTACACCTCTCTAACCTGAAACACTACTCTGTCTACACCTCTCTAACCTGAAACACTACTCTGTCTACACCTCTCTAACCTGAAACACTACTCTGTCTACACCTCTCTAACCTGAAACACTACTGTCTACACCTCTCTAACCTGAAACACTACTGTATACACCTCTCTAACCTGAAACACTACTGTATACACCTCTATAACCTGAAACACTACTCTGTCTACACCTCTCTAACCTGAAACACTACTGTATACACCTCTATAACCTGAAACACTACTCTGTCTACACCTCTCTAACCTGAAACACTACTCTGTATACACCTCTCTAACCTGAAACACTACTCTGTCTACACCTCTCTAACCTGAAACACTACTCTGTCTACACCTCTCTAACCTGAAACACTACTGTCTACACCTCTCTAACCTGAAACACTACTCTGTCTACACCTCTCTAACCTGAAACACTACTGTCTACACCTCTCTAACCTGAAACACTACTGTCTACACCTCTCTAACATGAAACACTACTCTGTCTACACCTCTCTAACCTGAAACACTACTCTGTCTACACCTCTCTAACCTGAAACACTACTGTCTACACCTCTCTAACCTGAAACACTACTGTCTACACCTCTCTAACCTGAAACACTACTCTGTCTACACCTCTCTATCCTGAAACACTACTGTCTACACCTCTCTAACCTGAAACACTACTCTGTCTACACCTCTCTAACCTGAAACACTACTGTCTACACCTCTCTATCCTGAAACACTACTCTGTCTACACCTCTCTAACCTGAAACACTACTGTCTACACCTCTCTAACCTGAAACACTACTGTCTACACCTCTCTAACCTGAAACACTACTCTGTCTACACCTCTCTAACCTGAAACACTACTCTGTCTACACCTCTCTAACCTGAAACACTACTGTCTACACCTCTCTAACCTGAAACACTACTGTCTACACCTCTCTAACATGAAACACTACTCTGTCTACACCTCTCTAACCTGAAACACTACTCTGTCTACACCTCTCTAACCTGAAACACTACTGTCTACACCTCTCTAACCTGAAACACTACTGTCTACACCTCTCTAACCTGAAACACTACTCTGTCTACACCTCTCTATCCTGAAACACTACTGTCTACACCTCTCTAACCTGAAACACTACTCTGTCTACACCTCTCTAACCTGAAACACTACTGTCTACACCTCTCTATCCTGAAACACTACTCTGTCTACACCTCTCTAACCTGAAACACTACTGTCTACACCTCTCTAACCTGAAACACTACTGTCTACACCTCTCTAACCTGAAACACTACTCTGTCTACACCTCTCTAACCTGAAACACTACTCTGTCTACACCTCTCTAACCTGAAACACTACTGTCTACACCTCTCTAACCTGAAACACTACTGTCTACACCTCTCTAACCTGAAACACTAACCCTCTGTATATGCCCACCTCTCCAACCAAATGAATGACCTGTTTGGTGATGCCAGCTTAGAGAATGTATTATTTCACAGAGGAGAACTTAGTGGGTTTTAGTTGTGCGGTCGAAGACAAATAAGGTTCCTTGATTTCATGGTGTTTGAGGGATGGTGGCACATTCCCTCACTCTCTCTGGTCATTAACTCTTCATGTCGTCATTTTTGTTTTAGTCTCCTATTTCAACCCAGTGGTTCCTCCGTCAGGATTAACCCAAACCACAAGACATCTCTCTTCAGAGCCCAACCTTAACCCTAACCCTAACCACAAGACATCTCTCTTCAGAGCCCAACCTTAACCCTAACCCTAACCTTAACCTTAACCCTAACCCTAACCCCTAACCCAAACCACAAGACATCTCTCTTCAGAGCCCTTTACAGCAGATTGTTGGAGTTTCAGTCCAATCAAACGCTTATTTTACATCAGCTTTTTCATCTGGACCCTGAGAAAACAGTCCTGGACTTTGTCTCTCTCTCTCTGTCTCTCTCCCTCTTTCTCTCTTCCTGTCTCTCTTTCTGTGTCTCTCTGGTTCTCTCTCTCTCTCTCTGTGTCTCTCTCTCTCTCTCTGTGTCTCTCTTGCTCTGTCTCTCTCTCTCTCTCTCTCTCGCTCTCTCTCTGTCTCTAGGGCTCAATCAGTCTTTCTCCTCTCCAGTATGATCACAACCTCTCCTCTCAATTCCACACCTCTCCTAATGAATAACATTGGGGGGCACTCCACACTCTCTCTCTCTCTCTCTCTCTCTCTCTCTCTGTGTCTCTCTCGCTCTGTGTCTCTCTCTCTCTCGCTCTCTCTCTGTCTCTAGGGCTCAATCAGTCTTTCTCCTCTCCAGTATGATCACAACCTCTCCTCTCAATTCCACACCTCTCCTAATGAATAACATTGATCTAGTCGTATCGGTGCTTCCCCTTGTATAGAGGTAACTGAAGTCAAACCACCAGGAAATGTTGCAGCCACACCACTACAGAAGCAGAGTCACGAGGAGAGGCAGCACATGGTGAACTGTGAGTAGACAGAGGTTATGTAGTGCCCCCGGGGGGGGGGGAGCTTGTCTCAACACAGTAGTAGTAAACTAACTCTCATCATGTTGAGTGGCCCCCCGGGGGCCTGACTCCTAGCGCTGTGTGTGGCTTGACCTTCCGTGAGACCCCCCCCCAACCCCGGTCTCCTCTTAGTCCTCACGCACGCCCCTGTCCCCACACACCCGCCTGCCACCGGGCCGCTTGGATAAACAGCCTGTAAACACAGGGAGTGTGAGTGGCTGTGTGTATGAGTGAGTGTTCCTGTGTATAGTCTCTGTATATGAACACAGGGAGAGAGTAGTGGGATGTGCGTATACAGTGGTCAGATTAAAGGCCTTGTTCCCCGTTCCCACACTGGTAGCCACTCCACACTAACCTCAGCTGGGTGGGGGCCACTCCACACTAACCTCAGCTGGAGGGGGGGGGGGCACTCCACACTAACCTCAGCTGGAGGGGGGGGCACTCCACACTAACCTCAGCTGGAGGGGGGGGGGCACTCCACACTAACCTCAGCTGGAGGGGGGGGGGGGGCACTCCACACTAACCTCAGCTGGGGGGGGGGGGGGGGGCACTCCACACTAACCTCAGCTGGAGGGTGGGGCACTCCACACTAACCTCAGCTGGGGGGGGCACTCCACACTAACCTCAGCTGGGGGGGGGGCACTCCACACTAACCTCAGCTGGAGGGGGGGGTGCACTCCACACTAACCTCAGCTGGAGGGGGGGGTGCACTCCACACTAACCTCAGCTGGAGGGGGGGGGGCACTCCACACTAACCTCAGCTGGAGGGTGGGGCACTCCACACTAACCTCAGCTGGGGGGGGGCACTCCACACTAACCTCAGCTGGGGGGGGGGCACTCCACACTAACCTCAGCTGGAGGGGGGGGGCACTCCACACTAACCTCAGCTGGGGGGGGGCACTCTACACTAACCTCAGCTGGGGGGGGGGCACTCCACACTAACCTCAGCTCGGGGGGGGGGCACTCCACACTAACCTCAGCTGGAGGGGGGGGGGGCACTCCACACTAACCTCAGCTGGGGGGGGGCACTCCACACTAACCTCAGCTCGGGGGGGGGGGCACTCCACACTAACCTCAGCTCGGGGGGGGGCACTCCACACTAACCTCAGCTGGAGGGGGGGGGGGGCACTCCACACTAACCTCAGCTGGGCTCCTCTCTCTGTCTGGCTGGATATGATGGGTCAGGATGTGGGTGGGGGGGGGGGGCTTTCTCTACATGGCTAGATATGATGGGTCAGGACGTGGGTGAGGGGGGGGGGAGCTTTCTCTCTACCTATTGAGCCCCCACCTCCAGTACAAAACGTTTCTGAGGGACCATTTCATAGATGCAGAGATGAGGTCATTTATTTTACTGATGTGATACCTTAGTTCAGACTGTCATTATTACTGATGTGATACCTCAGTTCAGACTGTCATTATTACTGATGTGATACCTCAGTTCAGACTGTCATTATTACTGATGTGATACCTCAGTTCAGACTGTCATTATTACTGATGTGATACCTCAGTTCAGACTGTCATTATTACTGATGTGATACCTCAGTTCAGACTGTCATTATTACTGATGTGATACCTCAGTTCAGACTGTCATTATTACTGATGTGATACCTCAGTTCAGACTGTCATTATTACTGATGTGATACCTCAGTTCAGACTGTCATTATTACTGATGTGATACCTCAGTTCAGACTGTCATTATTACTGATGTGATACCTCAGTTCAGACTGTCATTATTACTGATGTGATACCTCAGTTCAGACTGTCATTATTACTGATGTGATACCTCAGTTCAGACTGTCATTATTACTGATGTGATACCTCAGTTCAGACTGTCATTATTACTGATGTGATACCTCAGTTCAGACTGTCATTATTACTGATGTGATACCTCAGTTCAGACTGTCATTATTACTGATGTGATACCTCAGTTCAGACTGTCATTATTACTGATGTGATACCTCAGTTCAGACTGTCATTATTACTGATGTGATACCTCAGTTCAGACTGTCATTATTACTGATGTGATACCTCAGTTCAGACTGTCATTATTACTGATGTGATACCTCAGTTCAGACTGTCATTATTACTGATGTGATACCTCAGTTCAGACTGTCATTATTACTGATGTGATACCTCAGTTCAGACTGTCATTATTACTGATGTGATATCTCAGTTCAGACTGTCATTATTACTGATAGCTGTGATACCTTAGACAGTTCAGACTGTCATTATTACTGATAGCTGTGATACCTCAGTTCAGACTGTCATTATTACTGATAGCTGTGATACCTTAGACAGTTCAGACTGTCATTATTACTGATAGCTGTGATACCTCAGACAGTTCAGACTGTCATTATTACTGATAGCTGTGATATCTTAGACAGTTCAGACTGTCATTATTACTGATAGATGTGATACCTCAGTTCAGACTGTCATTATTACTGATAGCTGTGATACCTTAGACAGTTCAGACTGTCATTATTACTGATAGCTGTGATATCTTAGACAGTTCAGACTGTCATTATTACTGATAGCTGTGATATCTTAGACAGTTCAGACTGTCATTATTACTGATAGCTGTGATACCTCAGTTCAGACTGTCATTATTACTGGTAGCTGTGATATCTTAGACAGTTCAGACTGTACTTATTACTGATAGCTGTGATATCTTAAACAGTTCAGACTGTACTTATTACTGATAGCTGTGATATCTTAGTTCAGACTGTAATTATTACTGATAGCTGTGAAATCTTAGACAGTTCAGACTGTAATTATTACTGATAGCTGTGATATCTTAGACAGTTCAGACTGTACTTATTACTGATAGCTGTGATATCTTAGTTCAGACTGTAATTATTACTGATAGCTGTGATACCTCAGACAGTTCAGACTGTAATTATTACTGATAGCTGTGATATCTTAGACAGTTCAGTCTGTACTTATTACTGATAGCTGTGATACCTTAGACAGTTCAGACGGTCATTATTACTGATGTGATATCTTAGACAGTTCAGACTGTAATTATAGGGTGGCCTATGGACCCTGGTCATAGGGGGGTTTATGGGCACTGGTCATAGGGGGCTTATGGGCCCTGGTCATAGGGTGGCCTATGGACCCTGGTCATAGGGGGGCTTATGGGCCCTGGTCATAGGGGGGCCTATGGACCCTGGTCATAGGGTGGCCTATGGACCCTGGTCATAGGGGGGCCTATGGGCCCTGGTCATAGGGGGGCCTATGGGCCCTGGTCATAGGGGGGCTTATGGGCCCTCTTCATAGGGGGGCCTATGGGCCCTGGTCATAGGGGGGCCTATGGGCCCTGGTCATAGGGGGGCCTACATAGGGAATAGAGTGGTATATAAGACCCGGTCCTGTTCTCCTCCAACGGCTCATCACCTCTCTGGTTCTTTCCCTAAAATGGTGTGAATCATTCACAAGAGGTGGCAGATTTCTGATTTTGTGGGTCGAGTCAAAACCATTTCTGACCCAGAAGTTTAACATTTCAAGGGAGCCTTTCTTTAGTTGTTTTTGGATGACATTGGGATTACATCACGCCAACCAACTATGGCTCCTTCCCAAATGGCACCCTATTCCCTATAGGGGCCCTGGTCAAAAGTAGTGCACTACGTAGGGAATAGGGTGCCACTTCAGACGGATGGTTCAGTTGTGTAACATAATTAATAATCCATGTTCTACTCCACTTGGGATTTGAACCGGTGACCCTCTGGTTGTAAGGTCTACTGCCTCCTCCTCAGTGACCCTGAGTTGTTCCCGTAGTTAAACATCCTCTCCTGCCTCCTCCTCAGTGACCCTGAGTTGTTCCTGTAGTTAAACCTCCTCCTAGGTGACCCTGAGTTGTTCCTGTAGTTAAACCTCCTCCTCAGTGACCCTGAGTTGTTCCCGTAGTAAAACCTCCTCTCCTGCCTCCTCCTCAGTGACCCTGAGTTGTTCCCGTAGTTAAACCTCCTCCTCAGTGACCCTGAGTTGTTCCTGTAGTTATACCTCCTCCTCAGTGACCCTGAGTTGTTCCTGTAGTTAAACCTCCTCCTCAGTGACCCTGAGTTGTTCCTGTAGTTAAACCTCCTCCTCAGTGACCCTGAGTTGTTCCTGTAGTTATACCTCCTCCTCAGTGACCCTGAGTTGTTCCTGTAGTTATACCTCCTCCTCAGTGACCCTGAGTTGTTCCCGTAGTTAAACCTCCTCCTCAGTGACCCTGAGTTGTTCCTGTAGTTATACCTCCTCCTCAGTGACCCTGAGTTGTTCCCGTAGTTATACCTCCTCCTCAGTGACCCTGAGTTGTTCCCGTAGTTAAACCTCCTCCTCAGTGACCCTGAGTTGTTCCTGTAGTTAAACCTCCTCCTCAGTGACCCTGAGTTGTTCCTGTAGTTAAACCTCCTCCTCAGTGACTCTGAGTTGTTCCCGTAGTTAAACCTCCTCCTCAGTGACCCTGAGTTGTTCCTGTAGTTAAACCTCCTCCTCAGTGACCCTGAGTTGTTCCTGTAGTTAAACCTCTTCCTCAGTGACCCTGAGTTGTTCCTGTAGTTAAACCTCCTCCTCAGTGACCCTGAGTTGTTCCTGTAGTTAAACCTCCTCCTCAGTGACCCTGAGTTGTTCCTGTAGTTAAACCTCCTCCTCAGTGACCCTGAGTTGTTCCTGTAGTTAAACCTCCTCCTCAGTGACCCTGAGTTGTTCCCGTAGTTAAACCTCCTCCTCAGTGACCCTGAGTTGTTCCCGTAGTTAACCGTCTGGTTGTTTTTCATGTCGTATAAATCCAGGGAGAGATAGTGTCCCTAGAAGTCAGCTGTGTTGTCTGGTAACGGATGATTACAGGGAGAGAGATAAAAGCACTGAGCTTCTAGTACTTCAAAGACAAGTCTCCTCTCCCTCCTCAATCTTCATCCTCCCACCCCTCCTCCTCCTCCTCTCTCCATCTTCCCTCCCCCAGACGCCCCCCCTCCACACACACACACACACACACACACACACCCGATGACAGTGAGATGTGAATGACGGTAGCTAGCGAGGTAAGTGGTGTTTGTGAGTGTGTTTGTCGGTGTTAAAGCATCGGTCTGAAGGTTAAACACTTCCTGGTTCAGACTGTATCGTTGCCGTGTTGAGAAGGTAGAACTGTTTTAGTGAGTGAGGTCCTGGAGCAGAGAGATACACCCACCCTGTCTTCTTCTGTTGTCCTGGAGCAGAGAGATACACCCACCCTGTCTTCTTCTGTTGTCCTGGAGCAGGGAGAGATACACCCACCCTGTTTTCTTCTGTTGTCCTGGAGCAGAGAGAGATACACCCACCCTGTCTTCTTCTGTTGTCCTGGAGCAGAGAGATACACCCACCCTGTCTTCTTCTGTTGTCCTGGAGCAGAGAGAGATACACCCACCCTGTCTTATTCTGTTGTCCTGGAGAAGGGAGATACACCCACCCTGTCTTTTTCTGTTGTCGATATTAAGAGGAGTGTGATCAACATGGCGTCACTCAGCGTTCACTAATAACAGGCTGAGATACGAGAGGATGTTTCTCTGAAGTCTTCCTGCTCACACTGACCTTGATTTATAAAGACTGGTTATCAGTCACCTGGGCTCGTGACATTTCCAGCTAGTATGTTTAAAACATCACAGAGCGTTGCTTCCGTGTTCTCATCGCAACACAGTGACTTGTGTCATCGGTTAGACCTGTAGGGACAGGGTGTCTCAGTCACCCTGTCTTGTCTCGGTCACCCTGTCTTGTCTCGGTCACCCTGTCTTGTCTCGGGCACCCTGTCTTGTCTCAGGCACCCTGTCTTGTCTTGGTCACCCTGTCTTGTCTCAGTCACCCTGTCTTCAATGTGGAGGCTATATACAGGGGGTACCGGTACAGAGTCAATGTGGAGGCTATATACAGGGGGTACCGGTACAGAGTCAATGTGGAGGCTATATACAGGGTGTTACGGTACAGAGTCAATGTGGAGGCTATATACAGGGTGTTACGGTACAGAGTCAATGTGGAGGCTATATACAGGGGGTACCAGTACAGAGTCAATGTGGAGGCTATATACAGGGGGTACCGGTACAGAGTCAATGTGGAGGCTATATACAGGGTGTTACGGTACAGAGTCAATGTGGAGGCTATATACAGGGTGTTACGGTACAGAGTCAATGTGGAGGCTATATACAGGGGTACTGGTACAGAGTCAATGTGGAGGCTATATACAGGGTGTTACGGTACAGAGTCAATGTGGAGGCTATATACAGGGGGTACCGGTACAGAGTCAATGTGGAGGCTATATACAGGGTGTTACGGTACAGAGTCAATGTGGAGGCTATATACAGGGGTACCTGTACAGAGTCAATGTGGAGGCTATATACAGGGTGTTACGGTACAGAGTCAATGTGGAGGCTATATACAGGGGGTACCGGTACAGAGTCAATGTGGAGGCTATATACAGGGTATTACGGTACAGAGTCAATGTGGAGGCTATATACAGGGGGTACCGGTACAGAGTCAATGTGGAGGCTATATACAGGGGGTACCGGTACAGAGTCAATGTGGAGACTATATACAGGGGGTACCAGTACAGAGTCAATGTGGAGACTATATACAGGGGGTACCAGTACAGAGTCAATGTGGAGGCTATATACAGGGTATTACGGTACAGAGTCAATGTGGAGGCTATATACAGGGGGTACCGGTACAGAGTCAATGTGGAGGCTATATACAGGGTATTACGGTACAGAGTCAATGTGGAGACTATATACAGGGGGTACCAGTACAGAGTCAATGTGGAGACTATATACAGGGGGTACCAGTACAGAGTCAATGTGGAGGCTATATACAGGGTATTACGGTACAGAGTCAATGTGGAGGCTATATACAGGGTATTACGGTACAGAGTCAATGTGGAGGCTATATACAGGGTATTACGGTACAGAGTCAATGTGGAGGCTATATACAGGGTATTACGATACAGAGTTAATGTGGAGGCTATATACAGGGGGTACCGGTACTGAGTCAATGTGGAGGCTATATACAGGGGGTACCGGTACAGAGTCAATGTGGAGGCTATATACAGGGTGTTACGGTACAGAGTCAATGTGGAGGCTATATACAGGGGGTACCGGTACAGAGTCAATGTGGAGGCTATATACAGGGTATTACGGTACAGAGTCAATGTGGAGACTATATACAGGGGGTACCGGTACTGAGTCAATGTGGAGGCTATATACAGGAGGTACCGGTACAGAGTCAATGTGGAGGCTATATACAGGGGGTACCGGTACAGAGTCAATGTGGAGGCTATATACAGGGGGTACCGGTACAGAGTCAATGTGGAGGCTATATACAGGGTGTTACGGTACAGAGTCAATGTGGAGGCTATATACAGGGTGTTACGGTACAGAGTCAATGTGGAGGCTATATACAGGGTGTTACGGTACAGAGTCAATGTGGAGGCTATATACAGGGGGTACCGGTACAGAGTCAATGTGGAGGGGTTCTGTTTTGTCCTGGACTACTTTTCAGATTTGAATCAAACAGACAATCATAATATCAGCCAACAATATAAAATTCCCAGTTCATGTTTACAAAACCAAGTTTTTAAAGAGTGTTTTAAAAAAAAAACCTGGTTCTGTCTGAGTCACGGAGTTACGACGTACGGTAAGGCATTGTTGTCAGAATGGATGGATGCAGTTCAATTCCTGATCAATATATAATTCACCAAAACATTTCTCATGGTCGTCTTAAGGACAGAGATGTTGTAAATCCCAGCTGGCCTGATACGTTGTTTGTTGCCTCCAGCCTTTAGGGACACACTGTTTTCACTTTCAATGACTCAATATTTTCATTTTTTATTTATTACGAAAACAGACCACTGTGGTCGGGAATGTCAATACAATCCAACGAGCCAGGGAAATGATCACAAGTCAGTCATAACCTCAGCTAATAGGGCTCAAGGCCCGCGGGTCGAATAGGACACACAAACGACTATAAATGAGTCATCAACTTTATTAAATCACAGCCTGGTGTGCTCACGCTGGTGAATTCAACTTCAATGTCTCTGCTTTCGTGTGTCCCGATGACAGCTCGCAGTGGAGGGAGGGAGGGAGGGAGGGGGGAGGGATGGAGGGGGGGGGGTACACGTGCCAAAGTCCGAGCTGGGCTACTAAAATGTTGCAGTCTGGCATGGGTTTTTTAAAGCTTGACAATGAATAACTCCAAAAACAACACAGCCTGCAACACAACACCATGCAGGTCTTTTACAGCAACATTTAGGCAGTAAACGTTGCTGGCTACTCTACTGTAGAGACCATACAGTAAGACTGGCTACTCTACTGTAGAGACCATACAGTAAGACTGGCTACTCTACTGTAGATACCATACAGTAAGACTGGCTACTCTACTGTAGATACCATACAGTAAGACTGGCTACTCTACTGTAGATACCATACAGTAAGACTGGCTACTCTACTATAATACACCATACAGTAAGACTGGCTACTCTACTATAATACACCATACAGTAAGACTGGCTACTCTACTGTAGATACCATACAGTAAGACTGGCTACTCTACTGTAGATACCATACAGTAAGACTGGCTACTCTACTATAATACACCATACAGTAAGACTGGCTACTCTACTGTAGTACACCATACAGTAAGGCTGGCTACTCTACTATAATACACCATCTATGTTAATGTTGAGTCACTCTAGGGGACTGATCTATGTTAATGTTGAGTAACTCTAGGGGAACTGTAGGGGACTGATCTATGTTATTGTTGAGTAACTCTAGGGGACTGATCTATGTTAATGTTGAGTAACTCTAGGGGACTGATCTATGTTAATGTTGAGTAACTATAGGGGAACTGGTTGAATAACAGAGTCCATAGATAACAGTCACCAGGCCACCAGATGGTGAGGAGCTCTAGGGGAACTGGTTGAATAACAGAGTCCATAGATAACAGTCACCAGGCCACCAGATGGTGAGGAGCTCTAGGGGAACTGGTTGAATAACAGAGTCCATAGATAACAGTCACCAGGCCACCAGATGGTGAGGAGCTCTAGGGGAACTGGTTGAATAACAGAGTCCATAGATAACAGTCACCAGGCCACCAGATGTTGAGTAACTCTAGGGGAACTGGTTGAATAACAGAGTCCATAGATAACAGTCACCAGGCCACCAGATGTTGAGTAACTCTAGGGGAACTGGTTGAATAACAGAGTCCATAGATAACAGTCACCAGGCCACCAGATGGTGAGTAACTCTAGGGGAACTGGTTGAATAACAGAGTCCATAGATAAGTCACCAGGCCACCAGATGGTGAGGAGCTCCAGAGATGGATGTTCCTGAACCCCCTTTACTATGAGGAGGAGACAGAGAAGATGAGGCCACACTCTCACTGTCCTCTCTCTCTCACTGTCCTCTCTCTCTCACTGTCCTCTCTCGCTCTCTCTCTCTGTCCTCTCTCTCTCTTGCTCTCACTGTCCTCTCTCTCTCTCTCGCTCTCACTGTCCTCTCTCTCTCAAACTGTCCCCTTCCTCTCACGTCTCTCACTCGCTCTCTCTCTCTCTCACGTGCGTTCTCCTCTCTCTCTCTCTCTCTCTCTTTATCTCCTCTCTCTCCTCTATCCTCTCTCTCTCTCTCTCCACTCCCCTCCCTCTCTCTCCTCTCTCTCATCTCTCTCCTATCTCTTTCTCCTCTCACTCTCTCTCCCCTCACTCTCTCTCCTTTCTCCTCTCCTTTCTCCTCTCCTCTCTCCTCTCTCTCTCTCCACTCCCCTCCCTCTCTCTCATCTCTCTTTCTCCTCTCACTCTCTCTCCTGTCTCCTCTCTCTCTCTCCTCTCTCTCCCCTCTCTCCACTCCCCTCTCTCCTCTCTCCTCTCCTCTCTCTCTCCTCTCTCTCTCTCCTCTCCCCTCTCTCTCTCCTCTCTCCTATCTCTCTTTCTCCTCTCTCTCCTCTCCCCTCACTCTCTCTCCTTTCTCCTCTCTCTCTCTCTCTCCCTCCACTCCCCTCCCTCTCGCTCCTCTCTCTCCTCTCTCCCCTCTCTTTTCTCTCTTTCTCCTCCCCTCTCCCCTCTCTTTCTCTCTCCTCTCCCCTCTCTCCTCTCCCCTCTCTCTCTCGCTCTCTCCCCTCTCTCCTCTCCCCTTTCTCTCTCTCTCCCCTCTCCTCTCTCTCCTCTCCTCTCTCTCTCCTCTCCCCTCTCTCCTCTCTCTCTCTCGCTCTCCCCTTTCTCTCTCCTCTCCTCTCCCCTCTCTCTCTCTCGCTCTCTCCTCTCCTCTCTCTCTCTTCTCCCCTCTCTCCTCTCTCTCCCGTATACCTTGTTCCCTGAGTCACACATCCGATACAGGTACATCACAAATCATGTTGATTAGGAGAATGACATCTCAAAGACCTTTTAGTTTCCTTCTCTCATTTGTCCCTCTCAGGCCCCTGTAGTCTGATAGTGATTGGTGATTGAGAGAAAAGGGGTTCCTGTAGGGTAGAGCTGTACTACATCACACTGGTTACTGTTAATTCACTGTAAGGTTGCAAAATTCTTGTGACTTGCCCAAAATTCCCTGGTTGGAAGATTCCCAGAATCAGAAGAGAATAAGCAGGAAATCTGTGAATATTCCAACTGGGATTTCTGGAAAGCCTGGGAATTAACTCTAGCTCACTGGGAAAATATGTGACTGTACTGAATCTCAAACGGAGCACTGGATCATTCCGTATGCCCGTTCACGAGTCAATCTCAAACGCCAGGTGACGAGTCATCGATGGCTCCACTGCTCCCTTCGAGAAGCCTCTTCATCGTGTGCACCCTTCTTCCCATGAACATTAGCATGTTACCTAGCAACAACAGTCACTTCTACACCGCCCTAAGAAATAGTCTGAATAATTTAAATCAAAATAATCTAATCTGTAATTTATTCGATATCTTGGTCGTGCGAGTTTCATGTATTTCATGAAAACTGCCCATTATTAACTAGCTAGCTAAACCTGAGCCAGTCACTTGTCCGTTATTAACTAGCTAGCTAAACCTGAGCCAGTCACTTCCCCATTATTAACTAGCTAGCTAAACCTGAGCCAGTCACTTCCCCATTATTAACTAGCTAGCTAAACCTGAGCCAGTCACTTCCCCATTATTAACTAGCTAGCTAAACCTGAGCCAGTCACTTCTCCGTTATTAACTAGCTAGCTAAACCTGAGCCAGTCACTTCCCCGTTATTAACTAGCTAGCTAAACCTGAGCCAGTCACTTCCCCATTATTAACTAGCTAGCTAAACCTGAGCCAGTCACTTGTCCGTTATTAACTAGCTAGCTAAACCTGAGCCAGTCACTTGTCCGTTATCAACTAGCTAGCTAAACCTGAGCCATTCACTTGTCCGTTATTAACTAGCTAGCTAAACCAGTCACGTGTCCGTTGTTAACTAGCTAGCTAAACCTGAGCCAGTCACTTGTCCATTATTAACTAGCTAGCTAAACCTTCCAGTACCCATGGTTCATAGCAAGTGAGTCATGCTACAAGACAGGTCGGGGAGACGATGCTCGCAAATGGATTTTGAATTTTGGCTATTGATATAAATGTCAGTTGGACTGTAGTCCATCATGGTGACTGTAACATACTGCCTGGCTGTAGTCCATCATGGTGACTGTAACATACTGCCTGGCTGTAGTCCATCATGGTGACTGTAACATACTGCCTGGCTGTAGTCCATCATGGTGACTGTAACATACTGCCTGGCTGTAGTCCATCATGGTGACTGTAACATACTGCCTGGCTGTAGTCCACCATGGTGACTGTAACATACTGCCTGGTTGTAGTCCATCATGGTGACTGTAACATACTGCCTGGCTGTAGTCCATCATGGTGACTGTAACATACTGCCTGGCTGTAGTACATCATGGTGACTGTAACATACTGCCTGGCTGTAGTACGTCATGGTGACTGTAACATACTGCCTGGCTGTAGTCCATCATGGTGACTGTAACATACTGCCTGGCTGTAGTCCATCATGGTGACTGTAACATACTGCCTGGCTGTAGTCCATCATGGTGACTGTAACATACTGCCTGGCTGTAGTCCATCATGGTGACTGTAACATACTGCCTGGCTGTAGTCCATCATGGTGACTGTAACATACTGCCTGGCTGTAGTACATCATGGTGACTGTAACATACTGCCTGGCTGTAGTCCATCATGGTGACTGTAACATACTGCCTGACTGTAGTCCATCCTGGTGACTGTAACATACTGCCTGGCTGTTGTCCATCATGGTGACTGTAACATACTGCCTGGCTGTAGTCCATCATGGTGACTGTAACATACTGCCTGGCTGTAGTCCATCATGGTGACTGTAACATACTGCCTGGCTGTAGTCCATCATGGTGACTGTAACATACTGACTGGCTGTAGTCCATCATGCCGGACAAACCCCTCCCCCTAACCCGGGGGGCTCTGGGCCCAACTGTGCGCCGCCTCATGGGTGACACAGCCTGGGATCGAACCCGGGTCTTTGACCGCTGCGCCACTCGGGAGGCCTGCTGTCACTGCTTTACGAGGTGAAGCTGTTAACTGAAGGCTCACGATGACTGCCTGTTGAAAGGTGTAAAGTAAAATGTATCAGTAAGGTTCACCTCCAGCTGTTGAATGAGAGAGAGCAGGGTGAGAGAGAGCGAGAGAGCAGGGTGAGAGAGCAGGGTGAGAGAGAGGAGGGTGAGAGAGAGAAGGGTGAGATGGAGAGCAGGGTGAGAGAGAGAGAGAGAGAGAGAGAGCAGGGTGAGATGGAGAGCAGGGTGAGAGAGAGAGAGAGAGAGAGAGAGAGAGCAGGGTGAGATGGAGAGCAGGGTGAGAGAGAGAAAGAGAGAGAGAGAGAGCGAGCGCGAGAGCGCGAGAGAGAGAGCGCGAGAGAGAGAGAGCGCGAGCGCGAGAGAGAGAGAGCGCGAGCGAGAGCAGGGTGAGAGAGAGAGGTCTGGTCTATTTCCAGTCAAACGTGCCCAGGTCCTTCCCGAGTCCTGGTTGTGTTACCCTCGTGACGTGGTTGGTTCCCGCACCATTACCCCACCACCTGACTGCATCTCGGCGTATCTTGGACCCTGCTGGTGCACCCCTCTCTCCACGACCCAGAAGCCCCCCCGCGACCCCCAGAACCAGGCATAACACCGGTGTCAACAGTTGAGCTAACAGCCAAAGGAACATCCAGTCGGTCAGCTAACCAGCCAGGCCTGTAGCGTTCATGAACACCTGTTGAGCAGTGCAGGCAGCACGTAGCAGCCCAACGGCTCCAAGATACCTTCTAGTCATGAACACCTGTTGAGCAGTGCAGGCAGCACGTAGCAGCCCAACGGCTCCAAGATACCTTCTAGTCATGAGCTCATCGGAAAAGTCATTAAGAGAGTCGGTACTGTAGCCCACGCTAGGCTAAAGCTGGTCTAATGTTTTGTTTTGCTACTTGGCTTGGAAATTAAACCCAAACCTGTCAGGAGTCATATAGCTGACACAGAGCTTATTTATTTATAGACCTGAGAGAGGAGAGGATGGGGAGAGGAGAGTAAGGGAGGGGAGGAGAGTAGGGGGAGGGAGGGGAGGAGAGAGAGAGGGAGGGGAGAAGAGTAGGGGAGCGGAGAGGGGAGGAGGGGAGGGTAAGGGAGGGGAGGAGAGGAGAGAGGGGAGCGGAGAGGAGAGAGAGGGAGGGGAGAAGAGTAGGGGAGCGGAGAGGAGAGAGAGGGGAGCGGAGAGTAAGGGAGGGGAGGAGAGGTGAGGAGACTTGCTGCCATGAACCAATGTAGGTCTCAGTCAGGTCCAACAATGAGGTGGTTCTGAAATGGATTAGTTTGATTTTTGTATGGGTCCTAATCCCCTGAACCTCTGGATGGGTCCTAATCCCCTGAACCTCTGGATGGGTCCTAATCCCCTGAACCTCTGGATGGGTCCTAATCCCCTGAACCTCTGGATGGGTCCTAATCCCCTGGACCTCTGGATGGGTCCTAATCCCCTGGACTTCTGGATGGGTCCTAACCCCCTGGACTTCTGGATGGGTCCTAACCCCCTGGACTTCTGGATGGGTCCTAATCCCCTGGACTTCTGGATGGGTCCTAACCTCCTGGACTTCTGGATGGGTACTAATCCCCTGGACTTCTGGATGGGTCCTAATCCCCTGGACTTCTGGATGGGTCCTGGACTTCTGGATGGGTCCTAATCCTCTGGACTTCTGGATGGGTCCCAACCCCCTGGACTTCTGGATGGGTCCTAACCCCCTGGACTTCTGGATGGGTCCTGGACTTCTGGATGGGTCCTGGACTACTGGATGGGTCCTAACCCCCTGGACTTCTGGATGGGTCCTAACCCCCTGGACTTCTGGATGGGTCCTAACCCCCTGGACTTCTGGATGGGTCCTAACCCCCTGGACTTCTGGATGGGTCCTAATCCCCTGGACTTCTGGATGGGTCCTAACCTCCTGGATTTATGGATGGGTACTAATCCCCTGGACTTCTGGATGGGTCCTAATCCCCTGGACTTCTGGATGGGTCCTGGACTTCTGGATGGGTCCTAATCCTCTGGACTTCTGGATGGGTCCCAACCCCCTGGACTTCTGGATGGGTCCTAATCCCATGGAGTTCTGGATGGGTCCTAATCCCATGGAGTTCTGGATGGGTCCTAATCCCATGGACTTCTGGATGGTTCCTAATCCCCTGGACTTCTGGATGGGTCCTGGACTTCTGGATGGGTCCTAATCCTCTGGACTTCTGGATGGGTCCCAACCCCCTGGATTTCTGGATGGGTCCTAACCCCCTGGACTTCTGGATGGGTCCTAACCCCCTGGACTTCTGGATGGGTCCTAATCCCCTGGACTTCTGGATGGGTCCTAACCTCCTGGACTTCTGGATGGGTACTAATCCCCTGGACTTCTGGATGGGTCCTAATCCCCTGGACTTCTGGATGGGTCCTGGACTTCTGGATGGGTCCTAATCCTCTGGACTTCTGGATGGGTCCCAACCCCCTGGACTTCTGGATGGGTCCTAATCCCATGGAGTTCTGGATGGGTCATAATCCCATGGAGTTCTGGATGGGTCCTAATCCCATGGACTTCTGGATGGGTCCTAATCCCCTGGACTTCTGGATGGGTCCTAATCCCTTGGATTTCTGGATGGGTCCTAATCCCCTGGACTTCTGGATGGGTCCTGGACTTCTGGATGGGTCCTAATCCTCTGGACTTCTGGATGGGTCCTAATCCCCAGGACTTCTGGATGGGTCCTGGACTTCTGGATGGGTCCTAACCCCCTGGACTTCTGGATGGGTCCTAACTCCCTGGACTTCTGGGTGGGCCCTGGACTTCTGGATGGGTCCTAACCTCCTGGACTTCTGGATGGGTCCTAACTCCCTGGACTTTTGGATGGGTCCTAACCTCCTGGACTTCTGGATGGGTCCTAACCCCCTGGACTTATGGATGGGTCCTGGACTTCTGGATGGGTCCTAACCACCTGGACTTCTGGATGGGTCCTAACCTCCTGGACTTCTGGATGGGTCCTAACCTCCTGGACTTCTGGATGGGTCCTAACCCCCTGGACTTCTGGATGGGTCCTGGACTTCTGGATGGGTCCTAACCTCCTGGACTTCTGGATGGGTCCTGGACTTCTGGATGGGTCCTAACCCTCTGGACTTCTGGATGGGTCCTAACCCCCTGGACTTCTGGATTGGTCCTAATCCCCTGTACTTCTGGATGGGTCCTAACCTCCTGGACTTCTGGATGGGTCCTGGATTTCTGGATGGGTCCTAACCTCCTGGACTTTTGGATGGATCCTGGACTTCTGGATGGGTCCTGGACTTCTGGATGGGTCCTGGACTTCTGGATGGGTCCTGGACTTCTGGATGGGTCCTAATACCCTGGACTTCTGGATGGGTCCTAACCTCCTGGACTTCTGGATGGGTCCTAACCTCTTGGACTTCTCCCTCTACAACTGCTGTACTTGCTGATTGACCCCGTCCTCCTCTTAGGGTTCTTAGCCCTGCTCCCCTAACAAGCCAGACAGACATGCAGCCAGACAGGCAGCCAGACAGGCAGCCAGCCAGCCAGGCAGGCAGGCAGGCAGGCCAGAAGTCCAGGACCCACGTTCAACATGAAACCGCGTTCATTCACGTTAGAGGCCTGCTAGAGTTAGCGGCAGGCCGGCGGGCGTGTGCTATCCACCGTCGTAGTACGGATGAGGCCTGACCTGTAATGAAGCTGGCTAGCTATCCACCGTCGTAGTACGGATGAGGCCTGACCTGTAATGAAGCTGGCTAGCTATCCACCGTCGTAGTACGGATGAGGCCTGACCTGTAATGAAGCTGGCTAGCTATCCACCGTCGTAGTACGGATGAGGCCTGACCTGTAATGAAGCTGGCTAGCTATCCACCGTCGTAGTACGGATGAGGCCTGACCTGTAATGAAGCTGGCTAGCTATCCACCGTCATAGTACGGATGAGGCCTGACCTGTAATGAAGCTGGCTAGCTTTATGAAACCGGTAGCATGCCCCTCTGGTCTCCAGGACCAGGGTTTATCCATCTAATGCATCTTCACTGTACTACAGAACATGGAGGAGTTTTTAAATAAATTACACCCTTTTACTAATGTGCCCTGGTCTAAAGTAGTGTACTATATAGGGAATAGGGTGCCATTGTGTTATGGTCTATAGTAGAGCACTATATAGGGAATATGGTCCTGGTCTAAAGTAGTGCACTATATAGGGAAAAAGGTTCCATTGGGTTCTAGTCTATAGTAGTGCAAGATATAGGGAATAGGGTGACATTGGGTTCTGGTCTATAGTAGTGCACTATATGGGGAATAGGGCTCTGTTCTAAAGTAGTGCACTATATAGGGAATAGGGTGCCATTGGGTTCTGGTCTATAGTAGTGCACTATATAGGGCATAGGGTGCCATTTGGGACAGATAGTGTATATATACAGCCCTGCTCTGGTGCAGAGAAGTCACTTACAGTTGCGGGACCCCATCCAGCAGCCCACACAGCCAAGCCCTATTACCCAACCACAGTGTGGTCTACAGCAGGCTAGGAGATCAACCCACAGGCATGAGGTTATGGGTCCTCTGGGAGGGAGGGAGGGGGGGAGGGAGAGAGAGGGAGGGAGACAGAGAGAGGGAGGGAGGGAGGGAAGGGAAGGGAGAGAGACAGAGCGAGGGGGAGTGAGGGAGAGATGGAAGGAGGGAGGAAGGGAGAGAGAGAGAGGTGGAGAGTGGAGAGAGTTGAGAAATAGAGAGAGTGGAGAAATAGAGAGGGAGGGAGGGAGAGAGGGAGGAGAAATTGAGAGAGAGGGGGAGAGGAGAGAAAGAGATGGGAGGGAGGACGTTGAGAGAGAGGGGACAGTGAACGAGGTGAGAGAGATGATATTCACAAGGGACAGTGAGTGTGGCCTCATCTTCTCTGTCTTCTCATATTAAAGGGGGTTCAGGAACACATGGCTGTTATCTATGGACTCTGTTATTCAACCAGTTCCCCTAGAGTTACTCAACATTAACATAGATCAGTCCCCCTAGAGTTACTCAACATTAACATAGATCAGTCCCCTAGAGTTACTCAACATTAACATAGATCAGTCCCCTAGAGTTACTCAACATTAACATAGATCAGTCCCCTAGAGTTACTCAACATTAACATAGATCAGTCCCCCTAGAGTTACTCAATATTAACATAGATCAGTCCCCTAGAGTTACTCAACATTAACATAGATCAGTCCCCCTAGAGTTACTCAACATTAACATAGATCAGTCCCCCTATAGTTCGCCTAGAGTTACTCAACATTAACATAGATCAGTCCCCCTAGAGTTACTCAACATTAACATAGAGCAGTCCCCTAGAGTTACTCAACATTAACATAGATCAGTCCCCCTAGAGTTACTCAACATTAACATAGATCAGTCCCCTAGAGTTACTCAACATTAACATAGATCAGTCCCCTAGAGTTACTCAACATTAACATAGATCAGTCCCCCTAGAGTTCCCCTAGAGTTACTCAACATTAACATAGATCAGTCCCCTAGAGTTACTCAACATTAACATAGATCAGTCCCCCTAGAGTTACTCAACATTAACATAGATCAGTCCCCTAGAGTTACTCAACATTAACATAGATCAGTCCCCTAGAGTTACTCAACATTAACATAGATCAGTCCCCCTAGAGTTCCCCTAGAGTTACTCAACATTAACATAGATCAGTCCCCTAGAGTTATTCAACATTAACATAGATCAGTCCCCCTAGAGTTACTCAATATTAACATAGATCAGTCCCCCTATAGTTCCCCTAGAGTTACTCAACATTAACATAGATCAGTCCCCTATAGTTACTCAACATTAACATAGATCAGTCCCCTATAGTTACTCAACATTAACATAGATCAGTTCCCCTAGAGTTACTCAACATTAACATAGAGCAGTTCCCCTAGAGTTACTCAACATTAACATAGAGCAGTTCCCCTAGAGTTACTCAACATTAACATAGATCAGTCCCCCTAGAGTTACTCAACATTAACATAGCTAAGTCCCCTACAGCTCCCCTAGAGTTACTCAACATTAGCATAGAGCAGTCCCCTAGAGTTACTCAACATTAACATAGATCAGTCCCCCTATAGTTCCCCTAGAGTTACTCAACATTAACATAGAGCAGTTCCCCTAGAGTTACTCAACATTAACATAGAGCAGTTCCCCTAGAGTTACTCAACATTAACATAGATCAGTCCCCCTAGAGTTACTCAACATTAACATAGCTAAGTCCCCTACAGCTCCCCTAGAGTTACTCAACATTAACATAGAGCAGTCCCCTAGAGTTACTCAACATTAACATAGATCAGTCCCCTACAGCTCCCCTAGAGTTACTCAACATTAACATAGAGCAGTCCCCTATAGTTACTCAACATTAACATAGATCAGTCCCCCTAGAGTTACTCAACATTAACATAGTTCAGACCCACAACCCCCTCAGTCTGATACACCGTTACCCCCCCACCCTCAGTCTGATACACTGTTACCCCCCCACCCTCAGTCTGATACACCGTTACCCCCCCACCCTCAGTCTGATACTCCGTTACCCCCCCCACCCTCAGTCTGATACTCCGTTACCCCCCACCCCTAGTCTGATACACCGTTACCCCCCCACCCTCAGTCTGATACGTTACCCCCCCCACCCTCAGTCTGATACACCGTTACCCCCCACCCCTAGTCTGATACACCGTTACCCCCCCCACCCTCAGTCTGATACACCGTTACCCCCCCACCCTCAGTCTGATACTCCGTTACCCCCCCACCCTCAGTCTGATACACCGTTACCCCCCCACCCTCAGTCTGATACACCGTTACCCCCCCACCCTCAGTCTGATACTCCGTTACCCCCCCCACCCTCAGTCTGATACTCCGTTACCCCCCCCACCCTCAGTCTGATACTCCGTTACCCCCCCCACCCTCAGTCTGATACGCCGTTACCCCCCCGCCCTCAGTCTGATACACCGTTAACCCCCCCCCCCGCCCCCCCCTCCACCCTCAGTCTGATACACCGTTACCCCCCCACCCTCAGTCTGATACAACGTTACCCCCCCCCGCCCCCCCTCCACCCTCAGTCTGATACACCGTTACCCCCCCCACCCTCAGTCTGATACACCGTTACCCCCCCCACCCTCAGTCTGATACACCGTTACCCCCCCCCCCCCCCCCCGCCCCCCCCTCCACCCTCAGTCTGATACAACGTTACCCCCCCACCCTCAGTCTGATACTCCATTACCCCCCCCCCCCCCCCTCAGGGCTGAAACAGAAATAACCGGCGAGCGCCAAAGCCCCTCTGAACTCCCCGGGCTCATCAGATGTTCCACTGCGTTCTCTTCATCGTTATTCCGTGACATTCCACGGCACGCCAGAGCCCTCTCCCTAATCCCCACGGCATGCTAGTCATTATCAATACCATCCCCTGGCATTACCTCAGCCACATATTGTTGCTAAAGATTATTAGTTAAGAATAAACTAAACCTCCTGAAAGTCTCGAGTTTCATAGAGATTTATCAAGAGGAAATGTTATTCTTGGCTTTGTGGGACACACTTTGAACACATGGCTACCTCAAAGGCCGAACACAGGAACATGGTTACTACCTGGGACTAGATGAGATATACACTGTGTCCTCAAAGGCCGAAACACAGGAACATGGTTACGACCTGGGACTAGATGAGATATTCACTGTGTCCTCAAAGGCCGAACACAGGAACATGGTTACTACCTGGGACTAGATGAGATATTCACTGTGTCCTCAAAGGCTGAACACAGGAACATGGTTACTACCTGGGACTAGATGAGATATACACTGTGTCCTCAGAGGCTGAACATGGTTACTACCTGGGACTAGATGAGATATACACTGTGTCCTCAAAGGCTGAACACAGGAACATGGCTACTACCTGGGACTAGATGAGATATTCACTGTGTCCTCAGAGGCTGAACACAGGAACATGGTTACTACCTGGGACTAGATGAGATATTCACTGTGTCCTCAAAGGCTGAACACAGGAACATGGTTACTACCTGGGACTAGATGAGATATTCACTGTGTCCTCAGAGGCTGAACATGGTTACTACCTGGGACTAGATGAGATATTCACTGTGTCCTCAAAGGCTGAACACAGGAACATGGTTACTACCTGGGACTAGATGAGATATCCACTGTGTCCTCAAAGGCTGAACATGGTTACTACCTGGGACTAGATGAGATATTCACTGTGTCCTCAAAGGCTGAACACAGGAACATGGTTACTACCTGGGACTAGATGAGATATTCACTGTGTCCTCAGAGGCTGAACATGGTTACTACCTGGGACTAGATGAGATATACACTGTGTCCTCAAAGGCTGAACACAGGAACATGGTTACTACCTGGGACTAGATGAGATATTCACTGTGTCCTCAGAGGCTGAACATGGTTACTACCTGGGACTAGATGAGATATTCACTGTGTCCTCAAAGGCTGAACACAGGAACATGGCTACTACCTGGGACTAGATGAGATATTCACTGTGTCCTCAAAGGCTGAACACAGGAACATGGCTACTACCTGGGACTAGATGAGATATACACTGTGTCCTCAGAGGCTGAACATGGTTACTACCTGGGACTAGATGAGATATTCACTGTGTCCTCAAAGGCTGAACACAGGAACATGGTTACTACCTGGGACTAGATGAGATATTCACTGTGTCCTCAAAGGCTGAACACAGGAACATGGTTACTACCTGGGACTAGATGAGATATACACTGTGTCCTCAGAGGCTGAACATGGTTACTACCTGGGACTAGATGAGATATACACTGTGTCCTCAAAGGCTGAACACAGGAACATGGTTACTACCTGGGACTAGATGAGATATTCACTGTGTCCTCAAAGGCTGAACACAGGAACATGGTTACTACCTGGGACTAGATGAGATATACACTGTGTCCTCAGAGGCTGAACATGGTTACTACCTGGGACTAGATGAGATATTCACTGTGTCCTCAAAGGCTGAACACAGGAACATGGTTACTACCTGGGACTAGATGAGATATTCACTGTGTCCTCAAAGGCTGAACACAGGAACATGGTTACTACCTGGGACTAGATGAGATATTCACTGTGTCCTCAAAGGCTGAACACAGGAACATGGTTACTACCTGGGACTAGATGAGATATTCACTGTGTCCTCAGAGGCTGAACACAGGAACATGGTTACTACCTGGGACTAGATGAGATATTCACTGTGTCCTCAAAGGCTGAACACAGGAACATGGTTACTACCTGGGACTAGATGAGATATACACTGTGTCCTCAAAGGCTGAACACAGGAACATGGTTACTACCTGGGACTAGATGAGATATACACTGTGTCCTCAGAGGCTGAACACAGGAACATGGTTACTACCTGAGACTAGATGATATATACACTGTGTCCTCAGAGGCTGAACATGGTTACTACCTGGGACTAGATGAGATATTCACTGTGTCCTCAGAGGCTGAACATGGTTACTACCTGGGACTAGATGAGATATTCACTGTGTCCTCAGAGGCTGAACACAGGAACATGGTTACTACCTGGGACTAGATTAGATATTCACTGTGTCCTCAGAGGCTGAACATGGTTACTACCTGGGACTAGATGAGATATACACTGTGTCCTCAGAGGCTGAACACAGGAACATGGTTACTACCTGGGACTAGATGAGATATACACTGTGTCCTCAGAGGCTGAACATGGTTACTACCTGGGACTAGATGAGATATACACTGTGTCCTCAGAGGCTGAACATGGTTACTACCTGGGACTAGATGAGATATACACTGTGTCCTCAGAGGCTGAACATGGTTACTACCTGGGACTAGATGAGATATTCACTGTGTCCTCAGAGGCTGAACATGGTTACTACCTGGGACTAGATGAGATATACACTGTGTCCTCAAAGGCTGAACACAGGAACATGATTACTACCTGGGACTAGATGAGATATTCACTGTGTCCTCAAAGGCTGAACACAGGAACATGGTTACTACCTGGGACTAGATTAGATATTCACTGTGTCCTCAGAGGCTGAACATGGTTACTACCTGGGACTAGATGAGATATACACTGTGTCCTCAGAGGCTGAACACAGGAACATGGTTACTACCTGGGACTAGATGAGATATACACTGTGTCCTCAGAGGCTGAACATGGTTACTACCTGGGACTAGATGAGATATACACTGTGTCCTCAGAGGCTGAACATGGTTACTACCTGGGACTAGATGAGATATACACTGTGTCCTCAGAGGCTGAACATGGTTACTACCTGGGACTAGATGAGATATTCACTGTGTCCTCAGAGGCTGAACATGGTTACTACCTGGGACTAGATGAGATATACACTGTGTCCTCAAAGGCTGAACACAGGAACATGATTACTACCTGGGACTAGATGAGATATTCACTGTGTCCTCAGATGCTGAACACAGGAACATGGTTACTACCTGAGACTAGATGATATATACACTGTGTCCTCAGAGGCTGAACATGGTTACTACCTGGGACTAGATGAGATATTCACTGTCTCCTCAGAGGCTGAACATGGTTACTACCTGGGACTAGATGAGATATTCACTGTGTCCTCAGAGGCTGAACACAGGAACATGGTTACGACCTGGGACTAGATGATATATACACTGTGTCCTCAAAGGCTGAACACAGGAACATGGTTACTACCTGGGACTAGATGAGATATTCACTGTGTCCTCAAAGGCTGAACACAGGAACATGGTTACTACCTGGGACTAGATGAGATATACACTGTGTCCTCAAAGGCTGAACACAGGAACATGGTTACTACCTGGGACTAGATGAGATATTCACTGTGTCCTCAAAGGCTGAACACAGGAACATGGTTACTACCTGGGACTAGATTAGATATTCACTGTGTCCTCAGAGGCTGAACATGGTTACTACCTGGGACTAGATGAGATATACACTGTGTCCTCAGAGGCTGAACACAGGAACATGGTTACTACCTGGGACTAGATGAGATATACACTGTGTCCTCAGAGGCTGAACATGGTTACTACCTGGGACTAGATGAGATATACACTGTGTCCTCAGAGGCTGAACATGGTTACTACCTGGGACTAGATGAGATATTCACTGTGTCCTCAGAGGCTGAACACAGGAACATGGTTACTACCTGGGACTAGATGAGATATTCACTGTGTCCTCAGAGGCTGAACATGGTTACTACCTGGGACTAGATGAGATATACACTGTGTCCTCAGAGGCTGAACACAGGAACATGGTTACTACCTGGGACTAGATGAGATATACACTGTGTCCTCAGAGGCTGAACACAGGAACATGGTTACTACCTGGGACTAGATGAGATATTCACTGTGTCCTCAAAGGCTGAACACAGGAACATGGTTACTACCTGGGACTAGATGAGATATACACTGTGTCCTCAAAGGCTGAACACAGGAACATGGTTACTACCTGGGACTAGATGAGATATTCACTGTGTCCTCAAAGGCTGAACACAGGAACATGGTTACTACCTGGGACTAGATTAGATATTCACTGTGTCCTCAGAGGCTGAACATGGTTACTACCTGGGACTAGATGAGATATACACTGTGTCCTCAGAGGCTGAACACAGGAACATGGTTACTACCTGGGACTAGATGAGATATACACTGTGTCCTCAGAGGCTGAACATGGTTACTACCTGGGACTAGATGAGATATACACTGTGTCCTCAGAGGCTGAACATGGTTACTACCTGGGACTAGATGAGATATTCACTGTGTCCTCAGAGGCTGAACACAGGAACATGGTTACTACCTGGGACTAGATGAGATATTCACTGTGTCCTCAAAGGCTGAACACAGGAACATGGCTACTACCTGGGACTAGATGAGATATTCACTGTGTCCTCAAAGGCTGAACACAGGAACATGGCTACTACCTGGGACTAGATGAGATATACACTGTGTCCTCAGAGGCTGAACATGGTTACTACCTGGGACTAGATGAGATATTCACTGTGTCCTCAAAGGCTGAACACAGGAACATGGTTACTACCTGGGACTAGATGAGATATTCACTGTGTCCTCAAAGGCTGAACACAGGAACATGGTTACTACCTGGGACTAGATGAGATATACACTGTGTCCTCAGAGGCTGAACATGGTTACTACCTGGGACTAGATGAGATATACACTGTGTCCTCAAAGGCTGAACACAGGAACATGGTTACTACCTGGGACTAGATGAGATATTCACTGTGTCCTCAAAGGCTGAACACAGGAACATGGTTACTACCTGGGACTAGATGAGATATACACTGTGTCCTCAGAGGCTGAACATGGTTACTACCTGGGACTAGATGAGATATTCACTGTGTCCTCAAAGGCTGAACACAGGAACATGGTTACTACCTGGGACTAGATGAGATATTCACTGTGTCCTCAAAGGCTGAACACAGGAACATGGTTACTACCTGGGACTAGATGAGATATTCACTGTGTCCTCAAAGGCTGAACACAGGAACATGGTTACTACCTGGGACTAGATGAGATATTCACTGTGTCCTCAGAGGCTGAACACAGGAACATGGTTACTACCTGGGACTAGATGAGATATTCACTGTGTCCTCAAAGGCTGAACACAGGAACATGGTTACTACCTGGGACTAGATGAGATATACACTGTGTCCTCAAAGGCTGAACACAGGAACATGGTTACTACCTGGGACTAGATGAGATATTCACTGTGTCCTCAAAGGCTGAACACAGGAACATGGTTACTACCTGGGACTAGATGAGATATACACTGTGTCCTCAAAGGCTGAACACAGGAACATGGTTACTACCTGGGACTAGATGAGATATTCACTGTGTCCTCAAAGGCTGAACACAGGAACATGGTTACTACCTGGGACTAGATTAGATATTCACTGTGTCCTCAGAGGCTGAACATGGTTACTACCTGGGACTAGATGAGATATACACTGTGTCCTCAGAGGCTGAACACAGGAACATGGTTACTACCTGGGACTAGATGAGATATACACTGTGTCCTCAGAGGCTGAACATGGTTACTACCTGGGACTAGATGAGATATACACTGTGTCCTCAGAGGCTGAACATGGTTACTACCTGGGACTAGATGAGATATACACTGTGTCCTCAGAGGCTGAACATGGTTACTACCTGGGACTAGATGAGATATTCACTGTGTCCTCAGAGGCTGAACATGGTTACTACCTGGGACTAGATGAGATATACACTGTGTCCTCAAAGGCTGAACACAGGAACATGATTACTACCTGGGACTAGATGAGATATTCACTGTGTCCTCAGATGCTGAACACAGGAACATGGTTACTACCTGAGACTAGATGATATATACACTGTGTCCTCAGAGGCTGAACATGGTTACTACCTGGGACTAGATGAGATATTCACTGTCTCCTCAGAGGCTGAACATGGTTACTACCTGGGACTAGATGAGATATTCACTGTGTCCTCAGAGGCTGAACACAGGAACATGGTTACGACCTGGGACTAGATGATATATACACTGTGTCCTCAAAGGCTGAACACAGGAACATGGTTACTACCTGGGACTAGATGAGATATTCACTGTGTCCTCAAAGGCTGAACACAGGAACATGGTTACTACCTGGGACTAGATGAGATATACACTGTGTCCTCAAAGGCTGAACACAGGAACATGGTTACTACCTGGGACTAGATGAGATATTCACTGTGTCCTCAAAGGCTGAACACAGGAACATGGTTACTACCTGGGACTAGATTAGATATTCACTGTGTCCTCAGAGGCTGAACATGGTTACTACCTGGGACTAGATGAGATATACACTGTGTCCTCAGAGGCTGAACACAGGAACATGGTTACTACCTGGGACTAGATGAGATATACACTGTGTCCTCAGAGGCTGAACATGGTTACTACCTGGGACTAGATGAGATATACACTGTGTCCTCAGAGGCTGAACACAGGAACATGGTTACTACCTGGGACTAGATGAGATATACACTGTGTCCTCAGAGGCTGAACACAGGAACATGGTTACTACCTGAGACTAGATGATATATACACTGTGTCCTCAGAGGCTGAACATGGTTACTACCTGGGACTAGATGAGATATTCACTGTCTCCTCAGAGGCTGAACACAGGAACATGGTTACTACCTGGGACTAGATGAGATATACACTGTGTCCTCAGAGGCTGAACATGGTTACTACCGGGGACTAGATGAGATATACACTGTGTCCTCAGAGGCTGAACATGGTTACTACCGGGGACTAGATGAGATATACACTGTGTCCTCAGAGGCTGAACATGGTTACTACCTGGGACTAGATGAGATATACACTGTGTCCTCAAAGGCTGAACACAGGAACATGATTACTACCTGGGACTAGATGAGATATTCACTGTGTCCTCAGATGCTGAACACAGGAACATGGTTACTACCTGAGACTAGATGATATATACACTGTGTCCTCAGAGGCTGAACATGGTTACTACCTGGGACTAGATGAGATATTCACTGTGTCCTCAGAGGCTGAACACAGGAACATGGTTACGACCTGGGACTAGATGATATATACACTGTGTCCTCAAAGGCTGAACACAGGAACATGGTTACTACCTGGGACTAGATGAGATATTCACTGTGTCCTCAAAGGCTGAACACAGGAACATGGTTACTACCTGGGACTAGATGAGATATACACTGTGTCCTCAAAGGCTGAACACAGGAACATGGTTACTACCTGGGACTAGATGAGATATTCACTGTGTCCTCAAAGGCTGAACACAGGAACATGGTTACTACCTGGGACTAGATTAGATATTCACTGTGTCCTCAGAGGCTGAACATGGTTACTACCTGGGACTAGATGAGATATACACTGTGTCCTCAGAGGCTGAACATGGTTACTACCTGGGACTAGATGAGATATACACTGTGTCCTCAAAGGCTGAACACAGGAACATGATTACTACCTGGGACTAGATGAGATATTCACTGTGTCCTCAGATGCTGAACACAGGAACATGGTTACTACCTGAGACTAGATGATATATACACTGTGTCCTCAGAGGCTGAACATGGTTACTACCTGGGACTAGATGAGATATTCACTGTCTCCTCAGAGGCTGAACATGGTTACTACCTGGGACTAGATGAGATATTCACTGTGTCCTCAGAGGCTGAACACAGGAACATGGTTACGACCTGGGACTAGATGATATATACACTGTGTCCTCAAAGGCTGAACACAGGAACATGGTTACTACCTGGGACTAGATGAGATATTCACTGTGTCCTCAAAGGCTGAACACAGGAACATGGTTACTACCTGGGACTAGATGAGATATACACTGTGTCCTCAAAGGCTGAACACAGGAACATGGTTACTACCTGGGACTAGATGAGATATTCACTGTGTCCTCAAAGGCTGAACACAGGAACATGGTTACTACCTGGGACTAGATGAGATATACACTGTGTCCTCAGAGGCTGAACACAGGAACATGGTTACTACCTGGGACTAGATGAGATATACACTGTGTCCTCAGAGGCTGAACATGGTTACTACCTGGGACTAGATGAGATATACACTGTGTCCTCAGAGGCTGAACATGGTTACTACCTGGGACTAGATGAGATATACACTGTGTCCTCAGAGGCTGAACATGGTTACTACCTGGGACTAGATGAGATATTCACTGTGTCCTCAGAGGCTGAACATGGTTACTACCTGGGACTAGATGAGATATTCACTGTGTCCTCAGAGGCTGAACACAGGAACATGGTTACTACCTGGGACTAGATGAGATATTCACTGTGTCCTCAGAGGCTGAACATGGTTACTACCTGGGACTAGATGAGATATACACTGTGTCCTCAGAGGCTGAACACAGGAACATGGTTACTACCTGGGACTAGATGAGATATACACTGTGTCCTCAGAGGCTGAACACAGGAACATGGTTACTACCTGGGACTAGATGAGATATACACTGTGTCCTCAGAGGCTGAACACAGGAACATGGTTACTACCTGGGACTAGATGAGATATACACTGTGTCCTCAGAGGCTGAACATGGTTACTACCTGGGACTAGATGAGTTGTACACTGTGTCCTCAGAGGCTGAACACAGGAACATGGTTACGACCTGGGACTAGATGAGATATACACTGTGTCCTCAGAGGCTGAACATGGTTACTACCGGGGACTAGATGAGATATACACTGTGTCCTCAGAGGCTGAACATGGTTACTACCTGGGACTAGATGAGATATACACTGTGTCCTCAAAGGCTGAACACAGGAACATGATTACTACCTGGGACTAGATGAGATATTCACTGTGTCCTCAGATGCTGAACACAGGAACATGGTTACTACCTGAGACTAGATGATATATACACTGTGTCCTCAGAGGCTGAACATGGTTACTACCTGGGACTAGATGAGATATTCACTGTCTCCTCAGAGGCTGAACATGGTTACTACCTGGGACTAGATGAGATATTCACTGTGTCCTCAGAGGCTGAACACAGGAACATGGTTACGACCTGGGACTAGATGAGATATACACTGTGTCCTCAAAGGCTGAACATGGTTACTACCTGGGACTAGATGAGATATTCACTGTGTCCTCAAAGGCTGAACACACCTACCTGACAGTAGGAACATGGTTACTACCTGACAGTAGGAACATGGTTACCACCAGGCAGTAGGAACATGGTTACCACCAGGCAGTAGGAACATGGTTACTACCTGGCAGTAGGAACATGGTTACCACCTGGCAGTAGGAACATGGTTACTACCTGACAGTAGGAACATGGTTACCACCAGGCAGTAGGAACATGGTTACCACCTGGCAGTAGGAACATGGTTACTACCTGGCAGTAGGAACATGGTTACCACCTGGCAGTAGGAACATGGTTACTACCTGACAGTAGGAACATGGTTACTACCTGACAGTAGGAACATGGTCACTATCTGGCAGTAGGAACATGCTTACCACCTGGCAGTAGGGACATGGTTACCACCAGGCAGTAGGAACATGGTTACCACCAGGCAGTAGGAACATGGTTACTACCTGACAGTAGGAACATGGTTACTACCTGGGACTAGATGAGATATACACTGTGTCCTCAAAGGCCGAACACAGGAACATGGTTACTACCTGGGACTAGATGAGATATTCACTGTGTCCTCAGAGGCTGAACATGGTTACTACCTGGGACTAGATGAGATATACACTGTGTTCTCAGAGGCTGAACACAGGAACATGGTTACGACCGGGGACTAGATGAGATATTCACTGTGTCCTCAGAGGCTGAACACAGGAACATGGTTACTACCTGGGACTAGATGACAGTAGGAACATGGTTACTACCTGACAGTAGGAACATGGTTACCACCAGGCAGTAGGAACATGGTTACCACCTGGCAGTAGGAACATGGTTACTACCTGGCAGTAGGAACATGGTTACCACCTGGCAGTAGGAACATGGTTACTACCTGACAGTAGGAACATGGTTACTACCTGACAGTAGGAACATGGTTACTACCTGACAGTAGGAACATGGTTACCACCTGGCAGTAGGAACATGGTTACCACCTGGCAATAGGAACATGGTTACTACCTGGCAGTAGGAACATGGTAACTACCTGACAGTAGGAACATGGTTACTACCTGGCAGTAGGAACATGGTAACCACCTGACAGTAGGAACATGCTTACTACCTGACAGTAGGAACATGGTTACTACCTGGCAGTAGGAACATGGTTACCACCTGGCAGTAGGAACATGGTTACTACCTGACAGTAGGAACATGGTTACCACCTGGCAGTAGGAACATGGTTACTACCTGACAGTAGGAACATGGTTACTACCTGACAGTAGGAACATGGTTACCACCAGGCAGTAGGATGATGGTTACTACCTGGCAGTAGGAACATGGTTACTACCTGACAGTAGGAACATGGTTACCACCTGGCAGTAGGAACATGGTTACTACCTGGCAGTAGGAACATGGTTACTACCTGACAGTAGGAACATGGTTACCACCTGGCAGTAGGAACATGGTTACCACCTGGCAGTAGGAACATGGTTACTACCTGGTAGTAGGAACATGGTTACCTGATTCACAACCTTACTAGGGCCGTGTTCCTGGTCAGCGTTCAGGGCATTGTGGTGAACCTGCTGTTCTGTATGTGTTGTCTGTAGGTGCTGTGTTCCTGGTCAGCGTTCAGGGCATTGTGGTGAACCTGCTGTTCTGTATGTGTTGTCTGTAGGTGCTGTGTTCCTGGTCAGCGTTCAGGGCATTGTGGTGAACCTGCTGTTCTGTATGTGTTGTCTGTAGGTGCTGTGTTTCTGGTCAGCGTTCAGGGCATTGTGGTGAACCTGCTGTTCTGTATGTGTTGTCTGTAGGTGCTGTGTTCCTGGTCAGCGTTCAGGGCATTGTGGGTAACCTGCTGTTTTGTATGTGTTGTCTGTAGGTGCTGTGTTCCTGGTCAGCGTTCAGGGCATTGTGGTGAACCTGCTGTTCTGTATGTGTTGTCTGTAGGTGCTGTGTTCCTGGTCAGCGTTCAGGGCATTGCTGTGAACCTGGATCCAGTCTTCAGTACATGGATCCTCCACCAGCCTCAGAAGAGGAGCAGCAGGCAACAGGTAGAACACACACACACACACACACACACACACACACACACACACACACACACACACACACACACACACCCCGTTGGACATTCTGTACCATGAGCTATTTACACAGGACAGACAATCTACACAGGGCAGACAATCTACACAGGGCAGACAATCTACACAGGACATACAATCTACACAGGACAGACATTCTACACAGGACAGATAGAGAGGCTGGTTGGATATTACACAGGTTCAACCTATAGAGGACAGATAGAGAGGCTGGTTGGATAGAGGACAGATAGAGAGGCTGGTTGGATATTACACAGGTTCAACCTATAGAGGACAGATAGAGAGGCTGGTTGGATAGAGGACAGATAGAGAGGCTGGTTGGACATTACACAGGTTCAGCCTTATAGAGGACAGATAGAGAGGCTGGTTGGATAGAGGACAGATAGAGAGGCTGGTTGGATATTACACAGGTTCAGCCTTATAGAGGACAGATAGAGAGGCTGGTTGGATATTACACAGGTTCATCCTTATACAGGACAGATAGAGAGGCTGGTTGGACATTACACAGGTTCATCCTTATACAGGACAGATAGAGAGGCTGGTTGGATAGAGGACAGATAGAGAGGCTGGTTGGACATTACACAGGTTCATCCTTATAGAGGACAGATAGAGAGGCTGGTTGGATATTATACAGGTTCATCCTTATAGAGGACAGATAGAGAGGCTGGTTGGATAGAGGACAGATAGAGAGGCTGGTTGGACATTACACAGGTTCATCCTTATAGAGGACAGATAGAGAGGCTGGTTGGATAGAGGACAGATAGAGAGGCTGGTTGGACATTACACAGGTTCAGCCTTATAGAGGACAGATAGAGAGGCTGGTTGGACATTACACAGGTTCATCCTTATAGAGGACAGATAGAGAGGCTGGTTGGATAGAGGACAGATAGAGAGGCTGGTTGGACATTACACAGGTTCATCCTTATAGAGGACAGATAGAGAGGCTGTTTGGATAGAGGACAGATAGAGAGGCTGGTTGGACATTACACAGGTTCAGCCTTATACAGGACAGATAGAGAGGCTGGTTGGATAGAGGACAGATAGAGAGGCTGGTTGGACATTACACAGGTTCAGCCTTATAGAGGACAGATAGAGAGGCTGGTTGGATAGAGGACAGATAGAGAGGCTGGTTGGATATTACACAGGTTCATCCTTATACAGGACAGATAGAGAGGCTGGTTGGATATTATACAGGTTCATCCTTATAGAGGACAGATAGAGAGGCTGGTTGGATAGAGGACAGATAGAGAGGCTGGTTGGATATTACACAGGTTCATCCTTATACAGGACAGATAGACAGGCTGGTTGGATATTACACAGGTTCAGCCTTATAGAGGACAGATAGAGAGGCTGGTTGGACATTACACAGGTTCAGCCTTATAGAGGACAGATAGAGAGGCTGGTTGGATATTACACAGGTTCATCCTTATAGAGGACAGATAGAGAGGCTGGTTGGATAGAGGACAGATAGAGAGGCTGGTTGGACATTACACAGGTTCATCCTTATACAGGAAACATGTATTTGTTCAGTGAACTCGTCTGGTCCGTACCTCCCACAGGGGAGAGAGAAGGAAGCACATGTTAGTGATTGACTCAGTGCCAGGGTGAAGGAGACCTGTTCCTCATCTAACCTAGCTGACACACACACACACACACACACTCACACACACACACACACACACACACACACACACACACACACACACACACACACTCCTGGCTGTCAGGGTTAGAGTGTGAAGGCTGGGTGTGCAGGATTAGCTGAGGCCTTCAGCTGAAGGACAGAGGAGAAGGACGAGGCTTAGTGTTTGGGGTCAGGAGGGAGAGAGACGGATAGGAATGTTCCCTGGAACGTTCTAGAATACTGGAGCGTTCTAGAATACTGGAGCGTTCTAGAATACTGGAACGTTGCAGACAGGGGGGTTGAGGACCTCTTTGTGTAAAGCAGAATGTAGCTGACACGATGTGACTCCTCAGGAAAGCCTGAGAAATATAATAATAATATATTCAGGTGGTGATATATTAAGGAAGTGATATATTCAGGAAGTGATATATTAAGGAAGTGATATATTCAGGAAGTGATATATTAAGGAAGTGATATATTCAGGAAGGGATATATTAAGGAAGTGATATATTAAGGAAGTGATATATTCAGGAAGTGATATATTAACGAAGTGATATATTCAGGAAGTGATATATTCAGGAAGTGATATATTAAGGAAGTGATATATTAAGGAAGTGATATATTCAGGAAGTGATATATTCAGGAAGTGATATATTAAGGAAGTGATATATTCAGGAAGTGATATATTAAGGAAGTGATATATTCAGGAAGTGATATATTAAGGAAGTGATATATTAAGGAAGTGATATATTCAGGAAGTGATATATTAACGAAGTGATATATTCAGGAAGTGATATATTCAGGAAGTGATATATTAAGGAAGTGATATATTAAGGAAGTGATATATTCAGGAAGTGATATATTCAGGAAGTGATATATTCAGGTGGTGATATATTAAGGAAGTGATATATTAACGAAGTGATATATTAAGGAAGTGATATATTCAGGAAGTGATATATTAAGGAAGTGATATATTAAGGAAGTGATATATTCAGGAAGTGATATATTCAGGAAGTGATATATTCAGGAAGTGATATATTAACGAAGTGATATATTCAGGAAGTGATATATTCAGGAAGTGATATATTCAGGTGGTGATATATTCAGGAAGTGATATATTAAGGAAGTGATATATTCAGGTGGTGATATATTCAGGAAGTGATATATTAAGGAAGTGATATATTAAGGAAGTGATATATTCAGGTGGTGATATATTCAGGAAGTGATATATTCAGGTGGTGATATATTCAGGAAGTGATATATTCAGGAGATGATATATTAAGGAAGTGATATATTAAGGAAGTGATATATTAAGGAAGTGATATATTAAGGAAGTGATATATTAAGGAAGTGATATATTCAGGTGGTGATATATTAAGGAAGTGATATATTCAGGAAGTGATATATTCAGGAAGTGATATATTCAGGTGGTGATATATTAAGGAAGTGATATATTAAGGAAGTGATATATTCAGGTGGTGCTATATTAAGGAAGTGATATATTAAGGAAGTGATATATTAAGGAAGTGATATATTCAGGAAGTGATATATTCAGGAAGTGATATATTCAGGTGGTGATATATTAAGGAAGTGATATATTAAGGAAGTGATATATTCAGGTGGTGATATATTAAGGAAGTGATATATTCAGGAAGTGATATATTCAGGAAGTGATATATTCAGGAAGTGATATATTAAGGAAGTGATATATTCAGGAAGTGATATATTCAGGAAGTGATATATTAAGGAAGTGATATATTAAGGAAGTGATATATTCAGGAAGTGATATATTCAGGAAGTGATATATTCAGGAAGTGATATATTCAGGAAGTGATATATTAAGGAAGTGATATATTCAGGAGATGATATATTAAGGAAGTGATATATTCAGGAAGTGATATATTCAGGAAGTGATATATTCAGGAAGTGATATATTAAGGAAGTGATATATTCAGGAAGTGATATATTCAGGAAGTGATATATTCAGGAAGTGATATATTCAGGAAGTGATATATTAAGGAAGTGATATATTAAGGAAGTGATATATTAAGGAAGTGATATATTCAGGAGATGATATATTAAGGAAGTGATATATTCAGGTGGTGATATATTCAGGAAGTGATATATTAAGGAAGTGATATATTAAGGAAGTGATATATTAAGGAAGTGATATATTCAGGTGGTGATATATTCAGGAAGTGATATATTAAGGAAGTGATATATTAAGGAAGTGATATATTAAGGAAGTGATATATGCAGGTGGTGATATATTAAGGAAGTGATATATGCAGGTGGTGATATATTAAGGAAGTGATATATTAAGGAAGTGATATATTCAGGTGGTGATATATTAAGGAAGTGATATCCAGGCGGTGGTGGTGATATATCCAGGTGGTGGTGGTGATATATCCAGGTGGTGATATATCCAGGTGGTGGGGGTGATATATCCAGGTGGTGGTGGTGATATATCCAGGTGGTGGTGGTGATATATCCAGGTGGTGGTGATATATCCAGGTGGTGATATATCCAGGTGGTGGTGGTGATATATCCAGGTGGTGGGGGTGATATATCCAGGTGGTGGTGGTGATATATCCAGGTGGTGATATATCCAGGTGGTGGTGGTGATATATCCAGGTGGTGGGGGTGATATATCCAGGTGGTGGTGGTGATATATCCAGGTGTTGGTGGTGATATATCCAGGTGGTGATATATCCAGGTGGTGGGGGTGATATATCCAGGTGGTGGTGGTGATATATCCAGGTGGTGGGGGTGATATATTCAGGTGGTGGGGGTGATATATCCAGGTGGTGATATATCCAGGTGGTGATATATCCAGGTGGTGGTGGTGATATATCCAGGTGGTGATATATCCAGGTGGTGGTGGTGATATATCCAGGTGGTGATATATCCAGGTGGTGATATATCCAGGTGGTGGTGGTGATATATCCAGGTGGTGATATATCCAGGTGGTGATATATCCAGGTGGTGATGGTGATATATCCAGGTGGTGATATATCCAGGTGGTGATGGTGATATATCCAGGTGGTGATATATTCAGGTGGTGGGGGTGATATATCCAGGTGGTGATATATCCAGGTGGTGATGGTGATATATCCAGGTGGTGATATATCCAGGTGGTGGTGGTGATATATTCAGGTGGTGATATATCCAGGTGTTGGTGGTGATATATTCAGGTGGTGATATATCCAGGTGGTGATATATCCAGGTGGTGATGGTGATATATCCAGGTGGTGATATATCCAGGTGGTGGTGGTGATATATTCAGGTGGTGATATATCCAGGTGTTGGTGGTGATATATTCAGGTGGTGATATATCCAGGTGGTGATATATCCAGGTGGTGATATATCCAGGTGGTGGTGGTGATATATCCAGGTGGTGATATATCCAGGTGGTGATATATCCAGGTGGTGGTGGTGATATATCCAGGTGGTGATATATCCAGGTGGTGGTGGTGATATATTCAGGTGGTGGGGGTGATATATCCAGGTGGTGATATATCCAGGTGGTGTTGGTGATATATCCAGGTGGTGGGGGTGATATATTCAGGTGGTGGTGGTGATATATCCAGGTGGTGATATATCCAGGTGGTGGTGGTGATATATCCAGGTGGTGATATATCCAGGTGGTGGTGGTGATATATCCAGGTGGTGATATATCCAGGTGGTGGTGGTGATATATCCAGGTGGTGATATATCCAGGTGGTGGTGGTGATATATCCAGGTGGTGATATATCCAGGTGGTGTTGGTGATATATCCAGGTGGTGGGGGTGATATATTCAGGTGGTGGTGGTGATATATCCAGGTGGTGATATATCCAGGTGGTGGTGGTGATATATCCAGGTGGTGATATATCCAGGTGGTGGTGGTGATATATCCAGGTGGTGATATATCCAGGTGGTGGTGGTGATATATCCAGGTGGTGATATATCCAGGTGGTGTTGGTGATATATCCAGGTGGTGGGGGTGATATATTCAGGTGGTGGTGGTGATATATCCAGGTGGTGATATATCCAGGTGGTGGTGGTGATATATCCAGGTGGTGATATATCCAGGTGGTGGTGGTGATATATCCAGGTGTTGGTGGTGATATATTCAGGTGGTGATATATCCAGGTGGTGATATATCCAGGTGGTGATATATCCAGGTGGTGGGGGTGATATATCCAGGTGGTGGTGGTGGTATATCCAGGTGGTGATATATCCAGGTGGTGGTGGTGATATATCCAGGTGTTGGTGGTGATATATTCAGGTGGTGATATATCCAGGTGGTGATATATCCAGGTGGTGATATATCCAGGTGGTGGTGGTGATATATCCAGGTGGTGATATATCCAGGTGGTGATATATCCAGGTGGTGGTGGTGATATATCCAGGTGGTGATATATCCAGGTGGTGATATATCCAGGTGGTGATATATCCAGGTGGTGGTGGTGATATATCCAGGTGGTGGTGGTGATATATCCAGGTGGTGATATATCCAGGTGGTGATATATCCAGGTGGTGGTGGTGATATATTCAGGTGGTGGGGGTGATATATCCAGGTGGTGGTGGTGATATATCCAGGTGGTGATATATCCAGGTGGTGATATATCCAGGTGGTGATATATCCAGGTGGTGGTGGTGATATATCCAGGTGGTGGTGGTGATATATCCAGGTGGTGATATATCCAGGTGGTGGTGGTGATATATCCAGGTGGTGGGGGTGATATATCCAGGTGGTGATATATCCAGGTGGTGATGGTGATATATCCAGGTGGTGATATATCCAGGTGGTGGTGGTGATATATCCAAGTGGTGGTGGTGATATATCCAGGTGGTGATATATCCAGGTGGTGATATATCCACGTGGTGGTGGTGGTATATCCAGGTGGTGATATATTCAGGTGGTGGTGGTGATATATCCAGGTGGTGGTGGTGATATATCCAGGTGGTGGTGGTGATATATCCAGGTGGTGGTGGTGGTATATCCAGGTGGTGATATATCCAGGTGGTGGTGGTGATATATCCAGGTGGTGGTGGTGATATATCCAGGTGGTGGTGGTGATATATCCAGGTGGTGGTGGTGATATATCCAGGTAGTGATATATCCAGGTGGTGATATATCCAGGTGGTGATATATCCAGGTGGTGATATATCCAGGTGGTGATATATCCAGGTGGTGATATATCCAGGTGGTGATATATCCAGGTGGTGGTGGTGGTGATATATCCAGGTGGTGGTGGTGATATATCCAGGTGGTGATATATCCAGGTGGTGATATATCCAGGTGGTGGTATATCCAGATATGTTCCAATCAGTGGACAAGTAGAAATGAATATTATCAGGTCAAAAATATTTGGGAGTTTTCACATCAAGTTATCTGGATGTGTGTGTTGTGTGTGTGTGTGTCTGTGTGTGTGTGTGTGTGTGTGGGCCCCTGCCAGATGTCATACTGTAGCTAGCTGCTGCTGCTGTCGAGTGCCAGTGGTGTTTCCAGCCCCCCACACACACACACATAGGGCCAGGGCCGAGCAGAACGGCCGTGAGCTGCAGTCTGCCAGCTCTGTGTGAGGCCGCTCTACACAAACATTCACCCATCACCGACCCCTGGCCCCGAGCCTTCAGCCCCGAGCCTTCACCCCCCACCTCATCCCCTGTGTTGCTCTTGGAGCCTACGGGCCTGTTGGAGCCTCTTTCCCTACAGCCTTGTAGCCAGCCCAGTATTGCTCTCTCATATCCTCCCCTCCCCCCTTCTCTCCCTTCCCTCCCCTCTCTCCACCTCTCCTCTCCTTTCTCCTCCTCTCCCCTCCCCTCTCCCCACCTCTCCTCTCCTTTCTCCTCCTCTCCCCTCCCCTCCCCTCTCCCCACCTCTCCTCTCCTTTTTCCTCATCTCCCCTCCCCTCTCTCCACCTCTCCCCTCCTCTCCTCTTCTCCTCTCCTTTCTCCTCATTTCTCCTCCTCTCCCCTCCCCTCTCCCCACCTCTCCTCTCCTTTCTCCTCATTTCTCCTCCTCTCCCCTCCTCTCCTCTCTCCTCCTCCCCTCTCCTTTCTCCTCCTCTCTCCTCTCCTCCTCCCCTCTCCCCACCTCTCCTCTCTCCTCTCCTTTCTCCTCCTCTCTCCTTTCCTCTTCTCTATTCTCCTCTACTCTACTCTCCTCTCCTCTCTCCTCCTCTCCTCTCCTCTCCTCCTCTCGCTCTTGTGTTTCCTCTCCTCCTCTTCTCTCCCCTCCTCTCCTCTCTCCTCCTCACCTCTCCTTTCTCCTCCTCTCTCCTATCCTCCTCCCCTCTCCCCACCTCTCCTCTCCTCTCCACTGCCCTCCAGGCTCTTGTGTTTCTCAGATGAACCCTCTTTAATTATTGGAGCTGACTGAAGTTAATGTCCATGACAGGCAGTCATGTCCTGTTGTCTCTGAGAACCAGAGAGGACCGACACTATTTATACAAAAGTATGTGGACAAACCTTCGCTGACAGGTGTATAAAATTGAGCACACCGCCATGCAATCTCCATGGACAAACATTGCCAGTAGAATGGGCCTTACTGAAGAGCCCAGTGAGTTTCAACGTGGCACCGTCATAAGATGCCACCTTTCCAACAAGTCAGTTCGTCAAATTTCTGCCCTGCTAGAGCTGTCCCGGGTCAACTCTAAGTCATGTTATTGTGAAGTGGAAACGTCTAGGAGCAACAACGGCTCAGCCGTGAAGTGGTAGGCCACTTCCAAACTGCCTCTGGAAGCAACACTCACTACCGAGTTCCAAACTGCCTCTGGAAGCAACATCAACACAACTGTTGGTCGGGAGCTTCATGAAATGGGTTTTCATGGCCGAGCAGCCGCACACAATTGAATAATCTGAGTTTGGCGGATGCCAGGGGAACGCTACCTGCCCCAATGTATAGTGTCAACTGTAAAGTTTGGTGGATGCCAGGAGAACCCTACCTGCCCCAATGTATAGTGTCAACTGTAAAGTTTGGCGGATGCCAGGAGAACGCTACCTGCCCCAATGTATAGTGTCAACTGTAAAGTTTGGTGGATGAGGAATAATGGTCGGGGGCTGTTTTTCATGGTTCGGGCCCCTTAGTCCCAGGGAAGGGAAATCTTAACGCTACAGCATACAATGACATTCTAGATGATTCTGTTCTTCCAAATTTGTGGCAATAGGTTGGGGAAGGCCATTTCCTGTTTCAGCATGACAATGCCCACATGAACAAAGAGAGGTCCATACAGAAATGGTTTGTCGTGATCGGTGTGGAAGAACTTGACTGGCCTGCACAGAGCCCTGACCTCAACCCCATCGAAAACCTTTGGGATGAATTGGACCACGAGCCAGGACTAATCGCTAAACATCAGCACCCGACCTCACTAATGCTCTTGTGGCTGAATGGAAGCAAGTCCCCGTAGCAATGTTCCAACATCTAGTGGAAAGCCTTCCCAGAAGAGTGGAGGCTGTTATAGCAGCAATGTTCCAACATCTAGTGGAAAGCCTTCCCAGAAGAGTGGAGGCTGTTATAGCAGCAATGTTCCAACATCTAGTGGAAAGCCTTCACAGATGAGTGGAGGCTGTTATAGCAACAATGGTCCAACATCTAGTGGAAAGCCTTCCCAGATGAGTGGAGGCTGTTATAGCAGCAATGGTCCAACATCTAGTGGAAAGCCTTCACAGATGAGTGGAGGCTGTTATAGCAACAATGGTCCAACATCTAGTGGAAAGCCTTCCCAGATGAGTGGAGGCTGTTATAGCAGCAATGGTCCAACATCTAGTGGAAAGCCTTCCCAGAAGAGTGGAGGCTGTTATAGCAGCAAAGGGGGGAACCAACTCCATATTAATGCCCATGATTTTGGAATGAGATGTTCGACTAGCAGGTGTCCTCATACTGTCAGTAGTGTAGTTGAATGTTTTGTACTCTCTCTAAGAAGGTCAGGACAGATGGAGCAGGCTGGAGATCTCTCTAAGAGGCAGCCCTGTCTATCTCAGACTACATGGTCAGGACTGATGGAGCAGGCTGGAGATCTCTCTAAGAGGCAGCCCTGTCTATCTCAGACTACATGGTCAGGACAGATGGAGCAGGCTGGATAAATGTTGCTTTTAGTTAGATCTAACAAGCAGCTGTTACTGGACACGTCATTATGGCATTATGCCCCCACCACTGAAATCATTCCAATAAATTCACTGATGATAAGTGCATCTCAGCTTGGTTCTAGTCAAGTCTCTTTGGTTGCTGAGTCACCGTGTGATGTGGTGGGGGTGTGGTGTCATCGCAGGCTGCGGTGCCGGTTCCCGTGTCCATGTCCAAGCGGAGGGAGGACGAGGTGTCTGTGGGGAGCATGCCATTCGCCAAGCAGCCATCCAATCAGGCCTCGGACTACGCTAGCAGCCCGGTCAAGACCAAGACTGTCACAGGTAGGAACAGTCTCCATCTCTCTGGGTCTCCATCTCTCTGGGTCTCCGTCTCTCTGGGTCTCTGTCTCTCTGGGTCTCTCTATGTCTCTATCCCTCTGTTTATCTCTATCGCTCTCTCTCTCTCTCTGGGTCTCTGTCTCTCTCTCTCTGGGTCTCTGTCTCTCTATCTCTCTGGGTCTCTATCTCTCTGGGTCTCTGTCTCTCTGTTTCTATGGGGCTCTGTCTCTCTGGGGCTCTGTCTCTCTGGGGCTCTGTCTCTCTGGGTCTCTGTCTCTCTCTGGGTCTCTATCTCTCTGGGTCTCTGTCTCTCTGGGTCTATGTCTCTCTCGGTCTATGTCTCTCTGGATCTCTGTCTCTCTGGGTCTCTGGGTCTATGTCTCTCTGGGTTTATGTCTCTCTGGGTCTCTATCTCTCTGGGTCTCTGTCTCTCTGGGTCTCTGTCTCTCTGGGTCTATGTCTCTCTGGGTCTCTGTCTCTCTGGGTCTCTGTCTCTTTGGGTCTCTGTCTCTTTGGGTCTCTGTCTCTCTGGGTCTCTGTCTCTCTGGGTCTCTGTCTCTCTGGGTCTCTATCTCTCTGGGTCTCTGTCTCTCTATCTCTCTGGGTCTCTGTCTCTCTGGGTCTCTGTCTCTCTGGGTCTCTGTCTCTCTGGGTCTCCATCTCTCTGGGTCTCTATCTCTCTGGGTCTGTCTCTCTGGGTCTCTGTCTCTCTGGGTCTCTGTCTCTCTGGGTCTCTGGGTCTCTGTCTCTTTGGGTCTCTATCTCTCTGGGTCTCTGTCTCTCTGGGTCTCTATCTCTCTGGGTCTCTATCTCTCTGGGTCTCTGTCTCTCTATCTCTCTGGGTCTCTATCTCTCTGGGTCTCTGTCTCTCTATCTCTCTGGGTCTCTGTCTCTCTGGGTCTCTGTCTCTCTGGGTCTCCGTCTCTCTGTGTCTCCGTCTCTCTGGGTCTCTGTCTCTCTATCTCTCTGGGTCTCTGTCTATCAATCTCTCTGGGTCTCTGTCTCTCTGGGTCTCTGTCTCTCTATCTCTCTGGGTCTCTGTCTCTCTATCTCTCTGGGTCTCTGTCTCTCTTGGTCTGTCTATCTGGGTCTCTGTCTCTCTGGGTCTCTGTCTCTCTGGGTCTCCGTCTCTCTGGGTCTCTATCTCTCTGGGTCTCTATCTCTCTGAGTCTCTGTCTCTCTGGGTCTCTGTCTCTCTGCCGTGTGTCTGTTGCCGTGTGTCTGATGCCGTGTGTCTGTTGCCCTGTGACTGTTGCCGTGTGTCTATTGCAGTGTGTCTGTTGCTCTCTGCCTTTCTCTGTCTCTCTATCTCTATGTCTCTCTATCTCTCTGTGTGTCTGTTGCCGTGTGTCTGTTGCCGTGTGTCTGTTGCTGTGTGTCTGTTGCCGTGTGTCTGTTGCTCTCTGCCTTTCTCTGTCTCTCCATCTCTGTGTGTCTGTTGCCGTGTGTCTGTTGCTGTGCGTCTCTTGCTGTGCGTCTGTTGCCGTGTGTCTGTTGCCGCGTGTCTGTTGCCATGTTGTACAGATATTGTATCTGGGCCCAGAAGCTGCTTTACACCACTTTTCCACTTACTGGGACCCCCCTCATTCTCCACTTACTGGGACCCCCCTCATTCTCCACTTACTGGGACCCCCCTCATTGAAAACAGTCATCTGCCATCTTTTCCTTGGATGAGATGCTGGTGCAGAGAAACATACTCCTCCCATTCCCTCCAGCATGTTGTCTCGGGGTTCAGCTGGAAGCTCTGAGCTGCTGGAGGGAGAGGAGGAAGGGAGGAGAGGAGGAAGAGAGGAGGAAGGGAGGAGAGGAGGACGAGAGGAGGTGCAGAGAAACATACTCCTCCCATTCCCTCCAGCATGGTGTCTTGGGGTTCAGCTGGAAACTCTGAGCTGCTGGAGGGAGAGGAGGAAGGGAGGAGAGGAGGAAGAGAGGAGGAAGGGAGGAGAGGAGGACGAGAGGAGGTGCAGAGAAACATACTCCTCCCATTCCCTCCAGCATGGTGTCTTGGGGTTCAGCTGGAAACTCTGAGCTGCTGGAGGGAGAGGAGGAAGGGAGGAGAGGAGGAAGGGAGGAGAGGAGGACGAGAGGAGGTGCAGAGAAACATACTCCTCCCATTCCCTCCAGCATGGTGTCTTGGGGTTCAGCTAGAATCTCTGAGCTGCTGGAGGAGAGGAAGGGAGGAGAGAGGAGGAAGGGAGGGGAGGAGGAAGAGAGGAGAGGAGGAAGGGAGGAGAGGGGGAAGGGAGTGGATGAGGAAGAGAGGAGAGGAGGAAGGGATGAGAGGAGAGGAGGAAGGGAGGAGGAAGAGAGGAGGGGAGGAAGAGAGGAGGAAGGGAGGGAATGAGGAAGGGAGGGGGAAGGGAGGAGAGGAGGAATGGAAGACGAAGGGAGGATAGGAGGAGGAGAGGAAGGGAGGGGATGAGGAAGGGAGGGGATGAGGAAGGAAGGAAGGAAGGAAGGAAGGGAGGGAGGGAGGGAGGGAGGGAGGGAGGAGAGGAGATGAGGAGGAAGGGATTAGAAAAGGTGAACTGAGTGAGGACACTGTTTCTGAGTTTGGCAGCAGGCTACATACACCAGGGTCCATATCCACAAAGAGTCTTGGAATAGGACTGATCTAGGATCAGGTCAGAAAGAGTCTCAGTAGGAGTGGTGATCTAGGATCAGGTTAGAAAGAGTCTCAGTAGGGGTGGTGATCTAGGATCAGGTCAGAAAGAGTCTCAGTAGGAGTGGTGATCTACGATCAGGTCATAGTCTCAGTAGGAGTGCTGATCTAGGATCAGGTCATAAAGAGTCTCAGTAGGAGGTGATCTAGGATCAGGTCATAGTCTCAGTAGGAGTGCTGATCTAGGATCAGGTCATAAAGCGTCTCAGTAGGAGTGCTGATCTAGGATCAGGTCAGAAAGAGTCTCAGTAGGGGTGGTGATCTAGGATCAGGTCAGAAAGAGTCTCAGTAGGAGTGGTGATCTAGGATCAGGTCATAAAGAGTCTCAGTAGGAGTGGTGATCAGGTCATAGTCTCAGTAGGAGTGGTGATCTAGGATCAGATCATAGTCTCAGTAGGAGTGGTGATCTAGGATCAGGTCATAGTCTCAGTAGGAGTGGTGATCTAGGATCAGGTCATAAAGAGTCTCAGTAGGAGTGGTGATCTAGGATCAGGTCATAGTCTCAGTAGGAGTGGTGATCTAGGATCAGGTCATAGTCTCAGTAGGAGTGGTGATCTAGGATCAGGTCATAAAGAGTCTCAGTAGGAGTGCTGATCTAGGATCAAGTCATAGTCTCAGTAGGAGTGCTGATCTACGATCAGGTTGGCCTTTTAGATCATAATGAATACATGGACAGATGGGACCTGATCCTAGATCCTAATGATTAAGACTACATGGACAGATGGGACTTGATCCTAGATCCTACTGACTACATGAACAGATGGGACCTGATCCTAGATCCTAATGAATAAGACTACATGAACCTGATCCTAGATCCTAATGAATAAGACTCATGGACAGATGGGATCTGATCCTAGATCCTAATGAATAAGACTACATGGACCTGATCCTAGATCCTAATGAATAAGACTACATGAACCTGATTCTAGATCCTAATGAATAAGACTCATGGACCTGATCCTAGATCCTAATGAATAAGACTCATGGACAGATGGGATCTGATCCTAGATCCTATTGAATAAGACTACATGGACCTGATCCTAGATCCTAATGAATAAGACTCATGGACCTGATCCTAGATCCTAATGAATAAGACTCATGAACATATGGGACCTGATCCTAGATCCTAATGAATAAGACTCATGGACAGATGAGATCTGATCCTAATGAATAAGACTCATGGACAGATGGGATCTGATCCTAGATCCTAATGAATAAGACTACATGAACCTGATTCTAGATCCTAATGAATAAGACTCATGGACCTGATCCTAGATCCTAATGAATAAGACTCATGGACAGATGGGATCTGATCCTAGATCCTAATGAATAAGACTACATGGACCTGATCCTAGATCCTAATGAATAAGACTCATGGACCTGATCCTAGATCCTAATGAATAAGACTCATGAACAGATGGGACCTGATCCTAGATCCTAATGAATAAGACTACATGAACCTGATCCTAGATCCTAATGAATAAGAGTCATGGACCTGATCCTAGACCACCAGCCCTACTGTGAGATGATTTGTGGATACAGGCCCTGTCTTACATACACCAGTCTGTCTAGTAAACCAGACTTACTCTCCATCTCAATCTCCTACCGTATTTACCTACCATATTTAGGTTTCTACAGTATTCACCTACTGCATTGACCTACCATATTTACCTACAGTATTTACCTACCATATTTAGGTTTCTACAGTATTCACCTACTGCATTGACCTACCATATTTACCTACAGTATTTACCTACCATATTTAGGTTTCTACAGTATTCACCTACTGCATTGACCTACCATATTTACCTACAGTATTTACCTACCATATTTAGGTTTCTACAGTATTCACCTACTGCATTGACCTACCATATTTACCTACAGTATGTACCTACCATATTTAGGTTTCTACAGTATTCACCTACTGCATTTACCTACCGTATTTAGGTTTCTACTGTATTCACATCCTGTATTTACCTACAGTATTCACCTACTGTATTTACCTACCATATTTAGGTTTCTACAGTATTCACCTACTGTATTTACGTACCATATTTACCTACTGTATTTACCTACCGTATTTACCTACCATATTTAGGTTTCTACAGTATTCACCTACCGTATTTACGTATCATATTTACCTACCTTATTTACATACCATATTTACCTACCGTATTTACCTACAGTATTCACCTACTGTATTTACCTACCATATTTAGGTTTCTACAGTATTCACCTACTGTATTTACGTACCATATTTACCTACTGTATTTACCTACCGTATTTACCTACCATATTTAGGTTTCTACAGTATTCACCTACCGTATTTACGTATCATATTTACCTACTGTATTTACCTACCATATTTACATACCATATTTACCTACCGTATTTACCTACTGTATTTACCTACCGTATTTACCTACCGTATCCGCCTACTGTATTTACCTATCGTATATACCTACAGTATTCAGGTTTCTACCATAATTACCTACATTATTCAGGTTTCTACAGTATTCAGGTTTCTACAGTATTCACCTACAGTATTGAGGTTTCTACCATAATGACCTACAGTATTGAGGTTTCTACCATAATTACCTACAGTATTCAGGTTTCTACCATAATTACCTACAGTATTCAGGTTTCTACCATAATTACCTACAGTATTCAGGTTTCTACCATAATGACCTACAGTATTCAGGTTTCTACCATAATCACCTACAGTATTGAGGTTTCTACAGTATTCACCTACAGTATTCAGGTTTCTACAGTATTCACCTACAGTATTGAGGTTTCTACCATAATGACCTACAGTATTGAGGTTTCTACCATAATCACCTACAGTATTGAGGTTTCTACCATAATCACCTACAGTATTGAGGTTTCTACCATAATCACCTACAGTATTGAGGTTTCTACAGTATTGAGACTTCAGCTCCTCTAAGGCACGTCACGGTTCAACAAGGCCTAAAGCAACAAGCAACGTTCATTGGCATTAGTGGAGTGCCCTTTGGAAATGTCTTCCCACCAGGAGCTGCTTTCCTCTCACTGAAGTCATTTTCTCTCTGTAAATATGAGCGTGTGTATTTCCCCCGTTGAGTGTTTTGATAGGGAAATGCTCCTATGACATTTCTAGCACTAAATAATCCATTAGGGATCTTTCCAAGCTCTTTAAAGATGCTGAAAGCACAGCAGTGAAAAGGTCAAGCTGCGTTTTTTTTTAAATCTCCACTAATGCCTTTTCCCCCTCATATCGCACTGCCTTTGTTTATCCACATCTATTACAGTACATTCCCTCATTAAAATGGAGTTGGTACACCGTCGGTAAACAGTCGGTAAACAGTCGGTAAACAGTCAGCCGGGGCTCCCAGTGTATACAAACCGCTCTAGCAGTCTGCAGCGTGTCAGTAGCACCTTCTCAGAGCTCCACCTTGGGTCCTGTTGTCTGCCTGCCAGTCGGTAAACAGTCAGTAAACAGTCTGTCTGCCAGTCTGTGTTTTCTCTTTGGGTTTTTGACTAAACGTAAACTAGATCCCGGTCGTTGAATGGGCACCAGCTCTGTTGTTCAGTCTAGACCAGGAAGCGGGCAGCCAATATGACCTGTGTTTGTGTCATGTTTCTACGTATGTTTCCTGTATATTACCATGCTCGGTATAGTACATGATGAGAACGACAGGGTCACTGGCTATTCAGTTTGGTCCGTTCCAAAATATGTGACCGACCACCTCGATTAGGTAGCAACATTTTAATTTATTTTAATTGTATTTTTTTTTTACAATAGATTAAATTAGAGACTCAGAGCTATAAAATGGGATTAAAGTAGAGACTCAGAGCTATAAAATGGGATTAAAGTAGAGACTCAGAGCTATAAAATGGGATTAAATTAGAGACTCAGAGCTATAAAATGGGATTAAATTAGAGACTCAGAGCTATAAAATGGGATTAAAGTAGAGACTCAGAGCTATAAAATGGGATTAAAATAGAGACTCAGAGCTATAACATGGGATTAAAGTAGAGACTCAGAGCTATAAAATGGGATTAAAGTAGAGACTCAGAGCTATAAAATGGGATTAAATTAGAGACTCAGAGCTATAAAATGGGATTAAAGTAGAGACTCAGAGCTATAACATGGGATTAAAGTAGAGACTCAGAGCTATAACATGGGATTAAAGTAGAGACTCAGAGCTATAAAATGGGATTAAAGTAGAGACTCAGAGCTATAAAATGGGATTAAAGTAGAGACTCAGAGCTATAAAATGGGATTAAAGTAGAGACTCAGAGCTATAAAATGGGATTAAAGTAGAGACTCAGAGCTATAAAATGGGATTAAAGTAGAGACTCAGAGCTATAAAATGGGATTAAAGTAGAGACTCAGAGCTATAAAATGGGATTAAAGTAGAGACTCAGAGCTATAAAATGGGATTAAAGTAGAGACTCAGAGCTATAAAATGTGATTAAATTAGAGACTCAGAGCTATAAAATGGGATTAAAGTAGAGACTCAGAGCTATAAAATGGGATTAAAGTAGAGACTCAGAGCTATAAAATGGGATTAAATTAGAGACTCAGAGCTATAAAATGGGATTAAAGTAGAGACTCAGAGCTATAAAATGGGATTAAAGTAGAGACTCAGAGCTATAAAATTGGATTAAAGTAGAGACTCAGAGCTATAAAATGGGATTAAAGTAGAGACTCAGAGCTATAAAATGGGATTAAAGTAGAGACTCAGAGCTATAAAATGGGATTAAAGTAGAGACACAGAGCTATACAATGGGATTAAAGTAGAGACTCAGAGCTATACAATGGAATTAAAGTAGAGACTCAGAGCTATAAAATGGGATTAAAGTAGAGACTCAGAGCTATAAAATGGGATTAAAGTAGAGACTCAGAGCTATAAAATGGGATTAAATTAGAGACTCAGAGCTATAAAATGGGATTAAATTAGAGACTCAGAGCTATAAAATGGGATTAAAGTAGAGACTCAGAGCTATAAAATTGGATTAAAGTAGACACTCAGAGCTATAAAATGGGATTAAAGTAGAGACTCAGAGCTATAAAATGGGATTAAAGTAGAGACTCATAGCTATAAAATGGGATTAAAGTAGAGACTCAGAGCTATAAAATGGGATTAAAGTAGAGACTCAGAGCTATAAAATGGGATTAAAGTAGAGACTCAGAGCTATAAATTGGGATTAAAGTAGAGACTCAGAGCTATAAAATGGGATTAAAGTAGAGACTCGGAGCTATAAAATGGGATTAAAGTAGAGACTCAGAGCTATAAAATGGGATTAAAGTAGAGACTCAGAGCTATAAAATGGGATTAAAGTAGAGACTCAGAGCTATAAAATGGGATTAAAGTAGAGACTCAGAGCTATAAAATGGGATTAAAGTAGAGACTCAGAGCTATAAAATGGGATTAAAGTAGAGACTCAGAGCTATAAAATGGGATTAAAGTAGAGACTCAGAGCTATAAAATGGGATTAAAGTAGAGACTCGGAGCTATAAAATGGGATTAAAGTAGAGACTCAGAGCTATAAAATGGGATTAAAGTAAAGACTCAGAGCTATAAAATGGGATTAAAGTAGAGACTCAGAGCTATAAAATGGTAGATCAACACTACAGTTGAGGAACAATGGGGGAAAGTCAATTCTGCTTTGATAAACTTGTTACCTCACTTTTGAGAAAATGTCCCTGGAATGTTTTGAAACCTACTGGAGAACTCTTCTTTGTCTACGCCCATTCAGCATTGTTCACACCCTTTTAAGCTTTAGCCCCACCCATCTCTTTAAGGCTTCACATGTGAGGCCATTTGCTAAACAGAGGGAGTAGTTTAGTAAACAACCAACAATTTCAATTCAATTTCTCCTGTGAAGTATTGACATGTGCCTAGCTTCCTGGAACAGGTACAGAACCCTATTCCATATATAGTGCACTACTTTAGACCAGGACCCAATGGAACCCTATTCCATATATAGTGCACTACTATAGACCTGGACCCAATAGCACACTATTCCCTATATAGTGCACTACTTTAGACCTGGACCCAATAGCACACTATTCCCTATATAGTGCACTACTATAGACCAGGATCCAATAGCACACTATTCCCTATATAGTGCACTACTATAGACCAGGACCCAATGACACCCTAATCCCTACATTGATTTCTGTTTTTATTTCACCTTTATTTAACCAGGTAGGCTAGTTGAGAACACCTTTATTTAACCAGGTAGGCCAGTTGAGAACACCTTTATTTAACCAGGTAGGCCAGTTGAGAACACCTTTATTTAACCAGGTAGGCCAGTTGAGAACACCTTTATTTAACCAGGTAGGCCAGTTGAGAACACCTTTATTTAACCAGGTAGGCCAGTTGAGAACACCTTTATTTAACCAGGTAGGCCAGTTGAGAACACCTTTATTTAACCAGGTAGGCTAGTTGAGAACACCTTTATTTAACCAGGTAGGCCAGTTGAGAACACCTTTATTTAACCAGGTAGGCCAGTTGAGAACACCTTTATTTAACCAGGTAGGCCAGTTGAGAACACCTTTATTTAACCAGGTAGGCTAGTTGAGAACACCTTTATTTAACCAGGTAGGGCCAGTTGAGAACACCTTTATTTAACCAGGTAGGCTAGTTGAGAACACCTTTATTTAACCAGGTAGGGCCAGTTGAGAACACCTTTATTTAACCAGGTAGGCTAGTTGAGAACACATTTATTTAACCAGGTAGGCCAGTTGAGAACACCTTTATTTAACCAGGGAGGCTAGTTGAGAACACCTTTATTTAACCAGGTAGGGCCAGTTGAGAACACCTTTATTTAACCAGGTAGGCTAGTTGAGAACACCTTTATTTAACCAGGTAGGGCCAGTTGAGAACACCTTTATTTAACCAGGTAGGCTAGTTGAGAACACCTTTATTTAACCAGGTAGGCTAGTTGAGAACACCTTTATTTAACCAGGTAGGGCCAGTTGAGAACACCTTTATTTAACCAGGTAGGCTAGTTGAGAACACCTTTATTTAACCAGGTAGGCTAGTTGAGAACACCTTTATTTAACCAGGTAGGGCCAGTTGAGAACACCTTTATTTAACCAGGTAGGCTAGTTGAGAACACATTTATTTAACCAGGTAGGGCCAGTTGAGAACACCTTTATTTAACCAGGTAGGCTAGTTGAGAACACATTTATTTAACCAGGTAGGCCAGTTGAGAACACCTTTATTTAACCAGGTAGGCTAGTTGAGAACACCTTTATTTAACCAGGTAGGCTAGTTGAGAACACATTTATTTAACCAGGTAGGCCAGTTGAGAACACCTTTATTTAACCAGGTAGGCTAGTTGAGAACACCTTTATTTAACCAGGTAGGCTAGTTGAGAACACATTTATTTAACCAGGTAGGCCAGTTGAGAACACCTTTATTTAACCAGGTAGGCCAGTTGAGAACACCTTTATTTAACCAGGTAGGCCAGTTGAGAACACCTTTATTTAACCAGGTAGGCTAGTTGAGAACACCTTTATTTAACCAGGTAGGCCAGTTGAGAACACCTTTATTTAACCAGGTAGGCCAGTTGAGAACACCTTTATTTAACCAGGTAGGCTAGTTGAGAACACATTTATTTAACCAGGTAGGCTAGTTGAGAACACCTTTATTTAACCAGGTAGGCTAGTTGAGAACACATTTATTTAACCAGGTAGGCCAGTTGAGAACACCTTTATTTAACCAGGTAGGCTAGTTGAGAACACCTTTATTTAACCAGGTAGGCCAGTTGAGAACACCTTTATTTAACCAGGTAGGCTAGTTGAGAACACCTTTATTTAACCAGGTAGGCCAGTTGAGAACACCTTTATTTAACCAGGTAGGCCAGTTGAGAACACCTTTATTTAACCAGGTAGGCTAGTTGAGAACACATTTATTTAACCAGGTAGGCTAGTTGAGAACACCTTTATTTAACCAGGTAGGCTAGTTGAGAACACATTTATTTAACCAGGTAGGCCAGTTGAGAACACCTTTATTTAACCAGGTAGGCTAGTTGAGAACACCTTTATTTAACCAGGTAGGCTAGTTGAGAACACATTTATTTAACCAGGTAGGCCAGTTGAGAACACCTTTATTTAACCAGGTAGGCCAGTTGAGAACACCTTTATTTAACCAGGTAGGCCAGTTGAGAACACCTTTATTTAACCAGGTAGGCTAGTTGAGAACACCTTTATTTAACCAGGTAGGCCAGTTGAGAACACCTTTATTTAACCAGGTAGGCCAGTTGAGAACACCTTTATTTAACCAGGTAGGCTAGTTGAGAACACCTTTATTTAACCAGGTAGGCTAGTTGAGAACACCTTTATTTAACCAGGTAGGCCAGTTGAGAACACCTTTATTTAACCAGGTAGGCTAGTTGAGAACACCTTTATTTAACCAGGTAGGCCAGTTGAGAACACCTTTATTTAACCAGGTAGGCTAGTTGAGAACACCTTTATTTAACCAGGTAGGGCCAGTTGAGAACACCTTTATTTAACCAGGTAGGCTAGTTGAGAACACCTTTATTTAACCAGGTAGGCTAGTTGAGAACACCTTTATGTAACCAGGTAGGCTAGTTGAGAACACCTTTATTTAACCAGGTAGGCCAGTTGAGAACAAGTTCTCATTTACAATTGAGACCTGGCCAAGATATAGCAAAGCAGTGCGACACAAACAACAACACAGAGTTACACATGGAATAAACAAGCATACAGTCAATAACACAGTAGAAAAATCTATATACAGCGTGTGCAAATGAGGTAGGATAAGAGAGGTAAGGCAATAAATAGGCCATAGTGGCAAAATAATTACAAAATAGCAATTAAACACTGGAGTGATAGATATGCAGAATATGAGTGTGCAAGTAGAGATACTGGGGAGCAAAGGAGCAAAATAAATAACAGTATGGGGATGAGGTAGTTGGGTGGGCTATTTACAGATGGGCTATGAACAGGTGCAGTGATCTGTGAGCCGCTCTGACAGCTGGTGCTTAAAGCTAGTGAGGGCGATATGAGTCTCCAGCTTCAGAGATTTTTGCAGTTCGTTCCAGTCATTGGCAGCAGAGAACTGGAAGGAAAGACGGCCGAAGGAGGAATTGGCTTTGGGGGTTACCAGTGAGATATACCTGCTGGAGCACGTGCTACGGGTGGATGCTGCTATGGTAACCAGTGAGCTGAGATAAGGCGGGGCTTTACCTAGCAAAGACTTATAGATGACCTGGAGCCAGTGGGTTTGGCGGCAAATATGAAGCGAGGGCCAGCCAACGAGAGCGTACAGGTCGCAGTGGTGGGTAGTATATGGGGCTTTGGTGACAAAACGGATGGCACTGTGATAGACTGCTTCCAATTTGCTGAGTAGAGTGTTGGAGGCTATTTTATAAATGACATCGCCGAAGTCGAGGATCGGTAAGATGGTCAGTTTTACGAGGGTATGTTTGGCAGCATGAGTGAAGGATGCTTTGTTTGCGAAATGGGAAGCCGATTCCAGATTTAATTTTGGTTTGGAGATGTATAATGTGAGTCTGGACGGAGAGTTTACAGTCTAACCAGACACCTAGGTATTTGTAGTTGTCCATATATTCTAAGTCAGAACCGGGAAGGTGCGGGCAGAGATCGGTTGAAGACCATGCATTTGGTTTTACTTGCATTTAAGAGCAGTTGGAGGCCACGGAAGGAGAGTTGTATTGCATTGAAGCTCGTTTGGAGGGTTGTTAACGCAGTGTCCAAAGAAGTATACAGAATGGTGTCGTCTGCGTAGAGGTGGATCAGAGACTCACCAGCAGCAAGAGCAACATCATTTTGATATATACAGAGAAGAGAGTCGGTCCAATAATTGAACCCTGTGGCACCCCCATAGAGACTGCCAGAGGTCCGGACAACAGGCCCTCTGATTTGACATACTGAACTCTATCTGAGAAGTAGTTGGTGAACCAGGAGAGGCAGTCATTTGAGAAACGAAGGCTGTTGAGTCTGCCGATAAGAATGTGGTGATTGACAGAGTCGAAAGCCTTGGCCAGGTCGATGAATATGGCTGCACAGTAATGTCTCTTATCGATGGCAGTTATGATATCGTTTAGGACCTTGAGGGTGGCTGAGGTGCACCCATGACCAGCTCTGAAACCAGATTGCATAGCAGAGAAGGTATGGTGGGATTCAAAATGGTTGGTGATCTGTTTGTTAACTTGGCTTTCGAAGACCTTAGAGATGCATGGTAGGATAGATATAGGTCTGTAGCAGTTTGGGTCAAGAGTGTCACCCCCCCCCCCCTTTGAAGAGGGGGATGACCGCGGCAGCTTTCCAATCTTTGTGAATCTCAGACGACACGAAAGAGAGGTTGAACAGGCTAGTAATAGGGGTTGCAACAATTTCGGCAGATAATTTTAGAAAGAGAGGGTCCAGATTGTCTAGCCCGGCTGATTTGTAGGGGCCCAGATTTTGCAGCTCTTTCAGAACATCAGCTGACTGGATTTGGGTGAAGGAGAAGTGGGGGAGGTTCGGGAGAGTTGCTGTGGGGATACCGACTGAGGGAAGTTGTTTGTTTTTGACTCAATCTCTTTATTGGCTAGGAGAGGGCCTACATTGACACTTTGACTGTGATTTGCTTTTACCTGATCACATGCTTTCCCAGGCTATTGAATATTCATGTTCTCACTGATGTACTGATTGGCTAAGAGAGGGCTTACATTGACACTTTGGCTGTGATTTGCTTTTACCTGATCACATGCTTTCCCAGGCTATTGAATATTCATGTTCTCACTGATGTACTGATTGGCTAGGAGAGGGCCTACATTGACACTTTGGCTGTGATTTGCTTTTACCTGATCACATGCTTTCCCAGGCTATTGAATATTCATGTTCTCTCTGATGTTCTGATTTGTTCCTTTGTATTCCTGGGAGGTTTTGGTTCCAGTCTTAAGGATCACCTCTGAGAGCGTAACTGAATCACTCATTAGTCTCATAATGGAACAAAATAAAAGGACTTTCAAATGTTTTTTGTGCGTAGTTCAAAGATCCCTTCAAACAAGTGTAATGGTAAAAGACTGTGTCTGCTTTCAATTGATCATTTGAATCCATGCCTGGTACTTTATGAGAGAGAGAGAGAGAGACAGAGAGAGAGAGAGACAGAGACAGAGAGACATAGATAGACAGAGAGAGACAGAGAGAGACAGAGAGAGACAGAGAGAGACAGAGAGAGACAGAGACAGAGAGAGACAGAGAGAGACAGACAGAGAGAGAGAGAGACAGAGAGGGAGAGAGACAAAGAGAGAGAGAGACAGAGAGAGAGAGAGAGAGATGTTTTGTTATACACTAACCCCATAACTACAGCTCTGTGGTAATCAGGAGGGACTAAGCTTGGGCCCTGCGAGGGGCCCCGGGAACTCACACAGACCCCATAACTACAGCTCTTTGGTAATCAGGAGGGACTAAGCGTGGGCCCTGCGAGGGGCCCCGGGAACTCACACAGACCCCATAACTACAGCTCTTTGGTAATCAGGAGGGACTGAGCGTGAGCCCTGCGAGGGGCCCCGGGAACTCACACAGACACACAGATCTATTTAATTTCCCCCAGTAGTGAGCTGAAGGCTGGGTGATATCATAGGTTAGTGGAGCCTCGCTCCTCTTCACCCCTGGCTGGCCTGAGACTAGTGAGGGAGGACACCTCCCCTTCACCACTGGCTGGCCTGAGACTAGTGAGGGAGGACACCTCCCCTTCACCACTGGCCTGAGACTAGTGAGGGAGGACAACTCCTCTTCACCACTGGCCTGAGACTAGTGAGGGAGGACACCTCCCATAACAAGCCCCAGTCAGTACTGTTAGGTGTCCAGTAACAAGCCCCAGTCAGTACTGTTAGGTGTCCAGTAACAAGCCCCAGTCAGTACTGTTAGGTGTCCAGATCACAAGCCCCAGTCAGTCCTGTTAGGTGTCCAGTGTTTCCTATGTGTGGTTCTGTGATGGCTGGCTCACGGCATGACTTGTATGATGCTGAGACTCAGGGAGGACCAACCAAACATGGAGTTAGTTTTCATTCTGTTTTTAGTACTCATGTGACTGAAGGTGTCCACGTACTTCCCAGCCATGTTGGACTTCTGTGCCGAAGTTCGTCTCTAAAGTCTACGCCCCTTCGTCTGTGATTGGTCAACAGTAGGGATTCTTCAATAAAGTCTTTGTTGTCATTCAACAAGAGACGACTCGTTTTCATGCACATTTATACGGAAAGATATTACACCAAACATCTTAGTTAGATGTAAAATTGCGCGACGAAGATCTCTTTCTGCAAAAACATAACTCAATGAATGTCATTCATTTTTTTTATCTTATATTAATGCTGACTATGTTGAGGAAGTGAATACTGGCTACGGCATCTCACAATGGACACAGTACAATTGCTGCTTTTTTCTTGTTTTTTTAAGCAAAGGTCTTTTAAGGAAGTATGGGAGCAGACTCGTTGGGCTAGGGGAATCAGCCACCTGGTGTCCCAGGTCTAAATCAGGCCCTGATTAGAGGGGAATCACCCCACCTGGTGTCCCAGGTCTAAATCAGTCCCTGATTAGAGGGGGAGTCACCCACCTGGTGTCCCAGGTCTAAATCAGGCCCTGATTAGAGGGGAATCACCCCACCTGGTGTCCCAGGTCTAAATCAGTCCCTGATTAGAGGGGAATCACCCACCTGGTTCCCCAGGTCTAAACCAGTCCCTGATTAGAGGGGAATCACCCACCTGGTTCCCCAGGTCTAAACCAGTCCCTGATTAGAGGGGAATCACCCACCTGGTGTCCCAGGTCTAAATCAGTCCCCGATTAGAGGGGAATCACCCACCTGGTGTCCCAGGTCTAAATCAGTCCCCGATTAGAGGGGAATCACCCACCTGGTGTCCCAGGTCTAAATCAGTCCCCGATTAGAGGGGAATCACCCACCTGGTGTCCCAGGTCCAAATCAGGCCCTGATTAGAGGGGAATCACCCACCTGGTGTCCCAGGTCTAAACCAGTCCCTGATTAGAGGGGAATCATCCACCTGGTGTACCAGGTCTAAATCAGTCCCTGATTAGAGGGGAATCACCCACCTGGTGTCCCAGGTCTAAATCAGGCCCTGATTAGAGGGGAATCACCCACCTGGTGTCCCAGGTCTAAATCAGTCCCTGATTAGAGGGGAATCACCCACCTGGTGTCCCAGGTCTAAATCAGTCCCTGATTAGAGGGGAATCACCCACCTGGTGTCCCAGGTCTAAATCAGTCCCTGATTAGAGGGGAATCACCCACCTGGTGTCCCAGGTCTAAATCAGTCCCCGATTAGAGGGGAATCACCCACCTGGTGTCCCAGCTCTAAATCAGGCCCCGATTAGAGGGGAATCACCCACCTGGTGTCCCAGGTCTAAATCAGGCCCCGATTAGAGGGGAATCACCCACCTGGTGTTTCAGGTCTAAATCAGTCCCTGATTAGAGGGGAATCACCCACCTGGTGTCCCAGGTCTAAATCAGTCCCTGATTAGAGGGGAATCACCCACCTGGTGTCCCAGGTCTAAATCAGTCCCTGATTAGAGGGGAATCACCCACCTGGTGTTCCAGGTCTAAATCAGTCCCTGATTAGAGGGGAATCACCCACCTGGTGTCCCAGGTCTAAATCAGTCCCTGATTAGAGGGGAATCACCCACCTGGTGTCCCAGGTCTAAATCAGGCCCTGATTAGAGGACAACGATGTAAAACAGGTTCAGATTAGAATGTGGCGATAATAGACCACTTCATGGTGACCCAGGTCAGCTCAGGGTTATGTTCGTCATCCCAGAAGTATCCCAGCCTGCTATTTCTCTTCACAACAACTGATTGGACGGATGACTTTGAAAACAACTTGTTTTGCCTCGGGGACCATGTGGCCACCCCCCCCCCCCCCCCTCCCTGCCTCAATTACCACACTAATTGGATCCCATAAAGCTAGCCACTAAACTAGCTCTTAAGTGTTTTCTTTAGTGTCCTAATGAAAGCAATGTTGGCATCAGGAATCTGCTGGGATTGCAGGCCTCCAGAGCTTCTCATTGTTACAGGGCACGTCCCAAAGAACGCACCCTATTCCCTACATTTAGTGCACCACTTTTTTTTTGGACCGCTCTGCTAGTGCACTAAGGAATATAAGTGAGTGTGATTTGGGACGAATCACACTTCTCCCAGTAATGACATCAGCAGCTTCCTCCCAAGATCCTAAAATTAGCTGCTGGCGTTGTGGAGGATATGCAGGGAAACAGAACCGACTGCACATTGTAGCTACGAAACGTACTCTCTGATCTGGCGCCGTTAGGAAGGTCAACTGGGAGGGAATACGAGCTTTGTTCCTGTTCCTGTTTGCTGTTGAACTGATGGGATTAAGAGGTAATGTGTTTCCTGTGAACCGTGGATCAGAGTAGGGATATGGAGACACTGTCAGGATGCTTTCCGGGAAGAAACGGTCTCGTCGCGGTCTCGGTTTGGGACTCGGACAGAACCAGCACTGCTGTTTCCTGTATCACCAGAACCCACTGCTGTTTCCTGTATCACCAGAACCCACTGTATCAGACTAGAGGGAGGGAGACGTTACATCACACTCATGATGCGCTGTGAGATGAGAGAGACAGGGAGAAGCAGACAGAGGGGAGACTCCTGACCCACTCAGAGACAGACAGGGAGAAGCAGACAGAGGGGAGACTCCCGTCCCACTCAGAGAGAGACAGAGGGGAGACTCTTGTCCCGCTCAGAGAGAGACAGAGGGGAGACTCTTGTCCCGCTCAGAGAGAGACAGAGGGGAGACTCCCGTCCCACTCAGAGAGAGACAGAGAGAGGCAGACAGAGGGGAGACTCCCGTCCCACTCAGAGAGAGACAGAGAGAAGCAGACAGAGGGGAGACTCCCGTCCCACTCAGAGAGAGACAGAGGGGAAACTCCTGACCTGGCTCAGAGAGAGACAGAGCGAAGCAGACAGAGGGGAGACTCCCGTCCCACTCAGAGACAGACAGAGAGAGACAGAAGGTAACTCCTGACCCGGCTCTAGTATCTTGATGGAAGTCTGTTATTGGCTGAGAGGGGAGACTTCTGACCCGGCTCTTGTATCTTGATGGAAGTCTGTTATTGGCTGCTGTGTTCTGGTTCGAGGGATCATGTTTACACTGGACATTTATTTATCTAGTTTAAGTTTTCTCACAAAGTCAATCATTTATCAACGTAATGATGGTGGATAGAGAAAGAAAACAAACGGTAGGGAGGAATAATGAGATATAGGTAGACAGGAGAGGGTTATGGGTAGACAGGAGAGGGTTATAGGTAGACAGGAGAGGGTTATGGGTAGACAGGAGAGGGTTATGGGTAGACAGGAGAGGGTTATGGGTAGACAGGAGAGGGTTATGGGTAGACAGGAGAGGGTTATGGGTAGACAGGAGAGGGTTATGGGTAGACAGGAGAGGTCTGTAGTCTGAGGGGAGAGAGAGAGGGTTATGGGTAGACGGGAGAGGGTTATGGGTAGACAGGAGAGGGTTATGGGTAGACAGGAGAGGGTTATGGGTAGACAGGAGAGGGTTATGGGTAGACAGGAGAGGGTTATGGGTAGACAGGAGAGGGTTATGGGTAGACGGGAGAGGGTTATGGGTAGACAGGAGAGGGTTATGGGTAGACAGGAGAGGGTTATGGGTAGACAGGAGAGGGTTATGGGTAGACAGGAGAGGGTTATGGGTAGACAGGAGAGGGTTATGGGTAGACAGGAGAGGGTTATGGGTAGACAGGAGAGGTCTGGAGAGGTCTGTAGTCTGAGGGGAGAGAGAGAGAGGGTTATGGGTAGACAGGAGAGGTCTGTAGTCTGAGGGGAGAGAGAGAGAGGGTTATGGGTAGACAGGAGAGGTCTGGAGAGGTCTGTAGTCTGAGGGGAGAGAGAGAGGGTTATGGGTAGACAGGAGAGGTCTGTAGTCTGAGGGGAGAGAGAGAGGGTTATGGGTAGACATGAGAGGTCTGTAGTCTGAGGGGAGAGAGAGAGGGTTATGGGTAGACAGAAGAGGGTTATGGGTAGACAGGAGAGGGTTATGGGTAGACAGGAGAGGTCTGGAGAGGTCTGTAGTCTGAGGGGAGAGAGAGAGAGGGTTATGGGTAGACAGGAGAGGTCTGTAGTCTGAGGGGGGAGAGAGGGTTATAGGTAGACAGGAGAGGGTTATGGGGAGAGAGATGGAGAGGAGATAAACAGGGAGAGAGATAGAGAGGAGATAAACAGGGGGAGAGATAGAGAGGAGATAAACGGGGAGAGATGGAGAGGAGATAAACGGGGAGAGATAGAGAGGAGATAAACGGGGAAAGATGGAGAGGAGATAAACGGGGAGAGATAGAGAGGAGATAAACAGGGGGAGAGATGGAGAGGAGATACACAGGGGGAGAGATAGAGAGGAGATAAACAGGGAGAGAGATAGAGAGGAGATAAACAGGGGGAGAGATAGAGAGGAGATAAACAGGGAGAGAGATAGAGAGGAGATAAACAGGGGGAGAGATAGAGAGGAGATAAACGGGGAGAGAGATAGAGAGGAGATAAACGGGGAGAGAGATAGAGAGGAGAAACAGGGGGAGAGATAGAGAGGAGATAAACAGGGGGAGAGATAGAGAGGAGATAAACAGAGGGAGAGATGGAGAGGGAGAGAGAGAGGAGAAACAGAGGGAGAGATGGAGAGGAGATAAACAGGGGGAGAGATGGAGAGGAGATAAACAGGGGGAGAGATGGAGAGGAGATAAACAGGGGGAGAGATAGAGAGGAGATAAACAGGGGGAGAGATAGAGAGGAGATAAACAGGGAGAGAGATAGAGAGGAGATAAACAGGGAGAGAGATAGAGAGGAGATAAACAGGGGGAGAGATAGAGAGGAGATAAACAGGGGGAGAGATAGAGAGGAGATAAACAGGGGGAGAGATGGAGAGGAGATAAACGGGTAGAGATAGAGAGGAGATAAACGGGGAGAGATGGAGAGGAGATAAACAGGGAGAGAGATAGAGAGGAGATAAACAGGGGGAGAGATAGAGAGGAGATAAACGGGGAGAGAGAGAGGAGATAAACGGGGAGAGAGATAGAGAGGAGATAAACAGGGGGAGAGATGGAGAGGAGATAAACAGGGGGAGAGATAGAGAGGAGATAAACAGGGGGAGAGATAGAGAGGAGATAAACGGGGAGAGATGGAGAGGAGATAAACGGGGAGAGATAGAGAGGAGATAAACGGGGAGAGATGGAGAGGAGATAAACGGGGAGAGAGATAGAGAGGAGATAAACAGGGGGAGAGATGGAGAGGAGATAAACAGGGGGAGAGATAGAGAGGAGATAAACAGGGAGAGAGATAGAGAGGAGATAATCAGGGGGAGAGATAGAGAGGAGATAAACAGGGAGAGAGATAGAGAGGAGATAAACAGGGCGAGAGATAGAGAGGAGATAAACGGGGAGAGAGATAGAGAGGAGATAAACAGGGGGAGAGATAGAGAGGAGATAAACAGGGGGAGAGATAGAGATAGATAGAGAGAGAGAGAGATGGAGAGAGGGATAAACAGGGGGAGAGATGGAGAGGAGATAAACAGGGGGAGAGAGAGAGGAGATAAACAGATGGCGAGATAGAGAGGAGATAAACAGGGGGAGAGATAGAGAGGAGAAACAGAGGGAGAGATAGAGAGGAGAAACAGAGGGAGAGATGGAGAGGAGATAAAAAGGGGGAGAGATAGAGAGGAGATGAACAGGGGGAGAGATGGAGAGGAGATAAACAGGGGGAGAGATAGAGAGGAGAAACAGAGGGAGAGATAGAGGAGAAACAGAGGGAGAGATGGAGAGGAGATAAAATGGGGGAGAGATAGAGAGGAGATAAACAGGGAGAGCCCCTCCAGCCCCCCATGCCTCCACCCCTCCATCCCCCCACCCCTCCATCCCCCCATCCCCCCACCCCTCCATCCCTCCATGCCAGTAAGTCTGTTCTACCCTGCTCTGTCTTTGTGGCATGCTTCAACAGCACTCTAACAAATGAAGTCGGATAAATATTTAAATAAACAGCGACCTGCATCCAAAACAAATACCCCAGTCGGTTATTAAAAAGTTAGTCGCTGCCTCTGCGTGGCAGCTGTAAAAGAATATACAACACTTCATTTTATTGTAAACCACTTGTAATGGGAAACATACCGGCCAAGTCCAGCCTGGCAGGGAGATATGGGGAGAGAGAGAGGAACAGGGAGCCTGTTCTAAATAACAGAGTAGGGACAGCGTGTTGCTGAAGGACAGAGGGACACGTAGTGCTTCCTGTTGTGATCCCTGTGGTGATGTCAATAATGATTCTCTAGAAAGACCCGTCCACTAGTGATGTTATGGTGTTACATGTGATCTGTGACGGTTAGTGTCTCTCTGTCCTTCAGCAACACGCTGTGATTCCTGTTGTGATCCCTGTAGTGATGTCAATAATGATTCTCTAGAAAGACCCGTCCACTAGTGATGTTATGGTGTTACAGGTGATCTGTGACGGTTAGTGTCTCTCTGTCCTTCAGCAACACGCTGTGATTCCTGTTGTGATCCCTGTAGTGATGTCAATAATTATTCTCTAGAAAGACCCGTCCACTAGTGATGTTATGGTGATCTGTGACGGTTAGTGGCTCTCTGTCCTTCAGCAACACGCTGTGCTTCCTGTTGTGATCCCTGTAGTGATGTCAATAATAATTCTCTATAAAGACCCAGGTTACAGGTGATCTGTGACGGTTAGTGGCTCTCTGAAGAATTAGTGAATGAATATATATTAATATATACAAGGATGTGATGTGGAAACTGTACTATATGACTCTGACTCTCCCTCTCTCTCTGACTCTCCCTCTCTCTCTGACTCTCCCTCTCTGACTCTCCCTCTCTGACTCTGACTCTCTCTCTGGCTCCCTCTCTCTCTGACTCTCCCTCTTTCTCTCTGAATCTCCCTCTCTTTCTCTCTTGACTCTCCCTCTCTTTCTCTCTGATTCCCTCTCTCTTTGACTCTCTCTCTCTTTCTGACTCTCTCTGACCTTCCCTCTCTCTGACTCTCCATCTCTCTCATCTCTTCTGTCATGCTTTGGCCCCAGTTTTTAAAGCCCCTGGTTTCATGTAATGTGATTGACAACAGTGACCCTGAACAAGAGAGGGAGGCAGTGATAGAGAGAGAGAGAGAAGTAAAGAGAGAGTTCTAGAAGAGGGTGGGTTGAGGGTGGGGCTGTAATGGCATGAGGCAGGGGAATAACAACCCTGTGCTCTGCTACAGGGAATAACCAGTATATTCCAGAACTCAGCTGTGAGGAGAGTAGGCCCTGAGGAATCGTTACAGCGTGGGAGGTTTGAGAGGCCTCTGGATGCTCCCTCCATCACCTCTGCGAGTCGCCCACACAGCCTTGAGCCCCATCCCATGCCTCTACAGCGCAGCACCACTAAGCCTGAACTCTGAGTCCAGACACTTCTTCTCTCACAGGCCTACATCCTCTAACAGACCTGCAGCCTCTCTAACAGACCTGCAGCCTCTCTAACAGACCTACAGCCTCTCTAACAGACCTACAGCCTCTCTAACAGACCTACAGCCTCTCTAACAGACCTGCAGCCTCTCTAACAGGCCTACAGCCTCTCTAACAGACCTACAGCCTCTCTAACAGAACTACAGCCTCTCTAACAGACCTACAGCCTCTCTAACAGACCTACAGCCTCTCTAACAGACCTACAGCCTCTCTAACAGGCCTACAGCCTCTCTAACAGGCCTACAGCCTCTATAACAGACCTACAGCCTCTCTAACAGGCCTACAGCCTCTCTAACAGGCCTACAGCCTCTCTAACATACCTACAGCCTCTCTAACAGACCTACAGCCTCTCTGACAGGCCTACAGCCTCTCCTACAGCCTCCTACAGCCTCTCTAACAGACCTACAGCCTATCTAACAGGCCTTCATCCTCTCTAACAGACCTATAGCCTCTCTAACAGACCTACAGCCTCTCTGACAGCCTCTCTAACAGGCCCTATAGCCTCTCTAACAGGCCTACAGCCTCTCCTACAGCCTCCTACAGCCTCTCTGACAGCTTCTATAACAGACCTACAGCCTCTCTAACATACCTACAGCCTCTCTAACAGGCCTACAACCTCTCTAACAGACCTACAGCCTCTCTAACATACCTACAGTCTCTCTAACAGACCTACAGCCTCTATAACAGACCTACAGCCTCTCTAACAGACCTACGGCCTCTCTAACAGACCTACAGCCTCTCTGACAGACCTACAGCCTCTCTGACAGACCTACAGCCTCTCTAACAGACCTACAGCCTCTATAACTGATCTACGGCCTCTCTAACAGACCTACGGCCTCTCTAACAGACCTACAGCCTCTCTGACAGACCTACAGCCTCTCTGACAGACCTACAGCCTCTCTAACAGACCTACAGCCTCTATAACTGATCTACGGCCTCTCTAACAGACCTACGGCCTCTCTAACAGACCTACAGCCTCTCTGACAGACCTACAGCCTCTCTGACAGACCTACAGCCTCTCTGACAGACCTACAGCCTCTCTAACAGACCTACAGTCTCTCTAACATACCTCCAGCCTCTCTAACATACCTACAGCCTCTCTAACATACCTACAGCCTCTCTAACAGGCCTACAGACTCTCTAACAGACATACAGCCTCTCTAACATACCTACATCCTCTCCTACAGCCTCTCTAACAGTCTCTATAACATACCTACAGCCTCTCTAACAGACCTACAGCCTCTCTAACAGGCCTTCATCCTCTCTAACAGGCCTACAGCCTCTCTAACAGACCTCCAGCCTCTCTAACAGACCTCCAGCATGAATCCCTATGTGTTCTCCTCTCCAGACCTGTGTCTGGTTTAATAGATGGAGCTGTAATGCTTCTAATGTCTCTACCTGCCTGGGCCTTCCCTGGGCCCACACTGGGCCTACCCTGGGTCTACCATTGGCCTACTCTGGGCCTTCCCTGGCCCTACCCTGGGCCCACACTGGGCCTACCCTGGGCCCACACTGGGCCTACCCTGGGACCACACTGGGCCTACCCTAGGTCCACACTGGGCCTACCCTGGGACCACACTGGGCCTACCCTGGGCCTACCCTGGGCCTACCCTGGGTCAGGACAGGTCAGGACTGGTCAGGACAGGTCTGACAGATCAGGACTGGTCAGGTCAGGACAGGTCAGACCAGGACTGGACAGGTCAGACCAGGACTGGTCAGGACAGGTCAGACCAGGACTGGACAGGTCAGACCAGGACTGGACAGGTCAGAACAGGACAGGTCAGAACTCATGATGTCATCCTGGGGGACAGGTTTGTCCCCAGCAGTCTAAGCCTCCGTCCCAAATGGCAGCCGATTCCCTACGCAGGGCAAAAGTAGTGCACTAAATAGGGAATAGGGCTCTGGTCTAAAGTAGTGCACTATATAGGGAATAGGGTGCCATTTGCCAGCCAAACCATGGTGACAGACGGAGGGAGAGAGAAGAGCGGTGGTTGTTGATGTTTTCGGGGTAAAAAGGCGCTTCATGGTCAACCCGACGTCTGCATTGGCCGTGCAGCATTTACGGTGATACGGCCTCTGCAGCATTTGGGAGACGCGCGGCGATGCGTTACGGAGCCCCGTTTGGCCTCTGAGAGCCTCCAGAGGCTCGGCATTGCGTCACATCCTCCATCAAGCATGAATTGGCTTTAAGGTTAGAGGACTGTAGTCAGTAGCTGGGAGCCTGTCATGGTTGATCCCCCCCCCCCCCCCCGCGACCATCAACACCCCACCCCCTCCTAGCCCAGCCTCACACCACTGCACCCCCAAATCCCTTCTACCACAGCGTGCACCACCACCTCTACCACCCCTCCCCACTACCCCCACCACCATCACCTCAGATCAAATGGTATTGGTCACATACACATGGTTAGCAGATGTTAATGGTCACATGGTTAGCAGATGTTAATGGTCACATGGTTAGCAGATGTTAATGGTCACATGGTTAGCAGATGTTAATGGTCACATGGTTAGCAGATGTTAATGGTCACATGGTTAGCAGATGTTAATGGTCACATGGTTAGCAGATGTTAATGGTCACATGGTTAGCAGATGTTAATGGCCACATGGTTAGCAGATGTTAATGGTCACATGGTTAGCAGATGTTAATGGTCACATGGTCATCAGATGTTAATGGTCACATGGTTAGCAGATGTTATTGGTCACATGGTTAGCAGATGTTAATGGTCACATGGTTAGCAGATGTTAATGGTCACATGGTTAGCAGATGTTAATGGTCACATGGTCAGCAGATGTTAATGGTCACATGGTTAGCATATGTTATTGGTCACATGGTTAGCAGATGTTAATGGTCACATGGTCAGCAGATGTTAATGGTCACATGGTTAGCAGATGTTAATGGTCACATGGTTAGCAGATGTTATTGGTCACATACACATGGTCAGCAGATGTTATTGGTCACATGGTCAGCAGATGTTAATGGTCACATGGTTAGCAGATGTTATTGGTCACATACACATGGTCAGCAGATGTTAATGGTCACATGGTTAGCAGATGTTATTGGTCACATGGTTAGCAGATGTTATTGGTCACATGGTTAGCAGATGTTAATGGTCACATGGTCAGCAGATGTTATTGGTCACATACACATGGTCAGCAGATGTTAATGGTCACATGGTTAGCAGATGTTAATGGTCACATGGTCAGCAGATGTTAATGGTCACATGGTTAGCAGATGTTAATGGTCACATGGTTAGCAGATGTTAATGCGAGTGTAGTGAAATGCTTGTGCTTCTAGTTCTGACAGTGCAGTAATATCTGCTTGGGATATACACGGCTGTGACTAGAATTATATATTATATATACATGCATTCATCTCTTGGTAGATAATGCGGTCGGCATTTGATTGTAAGGAATTCTAGGTCAGGTGAACAAAAGGACTTGAGTTTCCTGTATGTTGTTATGATCACACCATGAGTCATTAATCATAAGGCATCCACCCCCGCCCTTCTTCTTACCAGAGAGATGTTTGTTTCTGTCGGTGCGATGCGTGAGGAAACCGGGTGGCTGTACCGACTCTGACAACGTATCCCGAGTGAGACATGTTTCCGTGAAACAGAGAATGTTACCATCTCTGATGTCTCTCTGGAAGGCAACTCGTGCCCTAATTTCGTCCACCTTGTTGTCTACAGATTGGGACATTGGCGAGTAATATGCTCGGAAGGGGTGGGTGGTGTGCTCGCCTTCTGAGTCTGACCAGTAGGACGCTCCGTCCGCCTCTCCTGCACCAACCGTGTTGTTTTGGGTCGGCCTCTGGGGTAAGATCCCACGTCCAGGGTGACTGCGTTGTTTTGCGTCGGCCTCTGGGATCAGATCCCACGTCCAGGGTGACTGTGTTGTTTTGGGTCGGGCCTCTGGGATCAGATCCCACGTCCAGGATGACTGCGTTGTTTTGCGTCGGCCTCTGGGATCAGATCCCACGTCCAGGGTGACCGTGTTGTTTTGGGTCGGGCCTCTGGGATCAGATCCCACGTCCAGGGTGACCGTGCTGTTTTGGGTCGGGCCTCTGGGATCAGATCCCACGTCCAGGGTGACTGTGTTGTTTTGGGTCGGGCCTCTGGGATCAGATCCCACGTCCAGGGTGACCGTGCTGTTTTGGGTCGGGCCTCTGGGATCAGATCCCACGTCCAGGGTGACTGTGTTGTTTTGGGTCGGGCCTCTGGGATCAGATCCCACGTCCAGGGTGACCGTGCTGTTTTGGGTCGGGCCTCTGGGATCAGATCCCACGTCCAGGGTGACTGTGTTGTTTTGGGTCGGGCCTCTGGGATCAGATCCCACGTCCAGGGTGACCGTGCTGTTTTGGGTCGGGCCTCTGGGATCAGATCCCACGTCCAGGGTGACTGTGTTGTTTTGGGTCGGGCCTCTGGGATCAGATCCCACGTCCAGGGTGACCGTGCTGTTTTGGGTCGGCCTCTGGGATAAGATCCCACCACCATCACCACCACCACCACCACCTCTACACCCCTCCTCACATCAGGGCCCACCACCACCACCACCACCACCTCTACACCCCTCCCCACATCAGGGCCCACCACCACCACCACCTCTACACCCCTCCCCACATCAGGGCCCCACCACCACCACCTCTACACCCCTCCCCACATCAGGGCCCACCACCACCACCTCTACACCCCTCCCCACATCAGGGCCCCACCACCACCACCACCTCTACACCCCTCCCCACCACCACATCAGGGCCCACCACCACCACCTCTACACCCCTCCCCACCACCACATCAGGCCCCACCACCACCACCTCTACACCCCTCCCCACATCAGGGCCCACCACCACCACCTCTACACCCCTCCCCACCACCACATCAGGGCCCCACCACCTCTACACCCCTCCCCACATCAGGGCCCCACCACCACCACCTCTACACCCCTCCCCACATCAGGCCCCACCACCACCACCTCTACACCCCTCCCCACATCAGGCCCCACCACCACCACCTCTACACCCCTCCCCACATCAGGCCCCACCACCACCACCTCTACACCCCTCCCCACATCAGGGCCCACCACCACCACCTCTACACCCCTCCCCACCACCACATCAGGGCCCCACCACCACCACCTCTACACCCCTCCCCACATCAGGGCCCCACCACCACCACCTCTACACCCCTCCCCACATCAGGGCCCACCACCACCACCTCTACACCCCTCCCCACCACCACATCAGGGCCCCACCACCACCACCTCTACACCCCTCCCCACATCAGGCCCCACCACCACCACCACCTCTACACCCCTCCCCACTACCACATCAGGGCCCCACCACCACCACCACCACCACCTCTACACCCCTCCCCACATCAGGGCCCACCACCACCACCTCTACACCCCTCCCCACATCAGGGCCCACCACCACCACCTCTACACCCCTCCCCACATCAGGCCCCACCACCACCACCTCTACACCCCTCCCCACTACCACATCAGGCCCCACCACCACCACCACCACCACCACCTCTACACCCCTCCCCACCACCACATCAGGCCCCACCACCACCACCTCTACACGCCTCCCCACATCAGGGCCCCACCACCACCACCTCTACACCCCTCCCCACATCAGGCCCCACCACCACCACCACCTCTACACCCCTCCCCACCACCACATCAGGGCCCACCACCACCACCTCTACACCCCTCCCCACATCAGGGCCCCACCACCACCACCTCTACACCCCTCCCCACATCAGGGCCCCACCACCACCACCTCTACACCCCTCCACACATCAGGCCCCACCACCACCTCTACACCCCTCCCCACTACCACAACAGGGCCCCTAGGGCGAGGAGAGGAGACAGTAAGGCGAGGAGAGGAGACAGTAGGGCGAGGAGAGGAGGAGACAGTAAGGCGAGGAGAGGAGACAGTAGGGTGAGGGGAGGAGACAGTAGGGTGAGGGGAGGAGACAGTAGGGTGAGGGGAGGAGACAGTAGGGTGAGGGGAGGAGACAGTAGGGTGAGGGGAGGAGACAGTAGAGCGAGGAGAGGAGTCAGTAAGGTGAGGAGAGGAGATAGTAGGGTGAGGGGAGGAGTCAGTAAGGTGAGGAGAGGAGACAGTAGGGCGGGGAGAGGAGACGGTAGGGTGAGGGGAGGAGTCAGTAGGGTGAGGGCAGACATTAGGGCGAGGGGAGGAGACAGGATTATCTTGGTCAATGTATGGCCTCTCTCTGTCATAATTACCTAGATATACACGGAAACTTACACACACACACACCTGTGAGCTCAGTCCTTCCACCCTCAGCATGGGGTAGGGTGCCACGGCGACCACAAAAACCCGCCGGCCATCTTGATTTCGCTCTGACACCTTGGAAATCCCCTCAGCTGTTTTAGTGATACTTAGGAAAGAGAGGTATTTCAGGAGGGTTGACATCATCGCCATAGTTTCCTGACAGCTGTGGGACAGAGGAGAGGAGAGCTGTACAGCGAGTTGCTGAGCTTAGCAGGCAGACCTTTAAATCATGGAATAATGTGTCTTAATGTCTCTTCAGAGACCCCACAGTCCCTCTCTCACCTGTGACGCTAACGCCAGCTAGCCACACTGATGGCTTTACCATGCCCTCTCTACTGTAGCTAGCTAGCTGATGCTAATGCTAGCCACACTGATGACTTTACCATGCCCTCTCTACTGTAGCTAGCTAGCTGATGCTAATGCTAGCCACACTGATGACTTTACCATGCCCTCTCTACTGTAGCTAGCTGACGCTAATGCTAGCCACACTAATGGCTTTACCATGCCCTCTCTGCTGTTGCTAGCTGACGCTAATGCTAGCCACACTAATGGCTTTACCATGGCCTCTAATGTAGCTAGCTAACTAACTGACGCTAATGCTAGCCACACTAATGGCTTTACCAAGTTCTCTAATGTAGCTAGCTAACTAACTGACGCTAATGCTAGCCACACTAATGGCTTTACCATGGCCTCTAATGTAGCTAGCTAACTAACTGACGCTAATGCTAGCCACACTAATGGCTTTACCACGGCCTCTAATGTAGCTAGCTAACTAACTGACGCTAATGCTAGCCACACTAATGGCTTTACCACGGCCTCTAATGTAGCTAGCTAACTAACTGACGCTAATGCTAGCCACACTAATGGCTTTACCATGGCCTCTAATGTAGCTAGCTAACTAACTGACGCTAATGCTAGCCACACTAATGGCTTTACCATGGCCTCTAATGTAGCTAGCTAACTAACTGACGCTAATGCTAGCCACACTAATGGCTTTACCATGGCCTCTAATGTAGCTAGCTAACTAACTGACGCTAATGCTAGCCACACTGATGGCTTTACCATGCCCTCTCTACTGTAGCTAGCTAACTGATGCTAATGCTAGCCACACTGATGGCTTTACCATGCCATCTACTGTAGCTAGCTAGCTGATGCTAATGCTAGCCACACTAATGGCTTTACCATGGCCTCTAATGTAGCTAGCTAGCTAACTGATGCTAATTCTAGCCACACTGATGGCTTTACCATGCCCTCTACTGTAGCTAGCTAACTGACGCTATATGGTGGTGGATGGGTGGTTTGCTATTTTCTACACCTGTTGTATTCAACATTTTACTGTAAGGTCTACTACACCTGTTGTATTCAGCATTTCACTGTAAGGTCTACTACACCTGTTGTATTCAGCATTTTACTGTAAGGTCTACTACACCTGTTGTATTCAGCATTTTACTGGAAGGTCTACTACACCTGTTGTAATCAGCATTTCACTGTGAGGTCTACTACACCTGTTGTATTCAGCATTTCACTGTAAGGTCTACTACACCTGTTGTATTCAGCATTTCACTGTAAGGTCTACTACACCTGTTGTATTCAGTATTTCACTGTAAGGTCTACTACACCTGTTGTATTCAGTATTTCACTGTAAGGTCTACTACACCTGTTGTATTCAGAATTTCACTGTAAGGTCTACTACACCTGTTGTATTCAGCATTTCACTGTGAGGTCTACTACACCTGTTGTATTCAGCATTTCACTGTGGGGTCTACTACACCTGTTGTATTCAGCATTTCACTGTGAGGTCTACTACACCTGTTGTATTCAGCATTTCACTGTAAGGTCTACTACACCTGTTGTATTCAGCATTTCACTGTAAGGTCTACTACACCTGTTGTATTCAGCATTTCACTGGAAGGTCTACTACACCTGTTGTATTCAGCATTTCACTGTGAGGTCTACTACACCTGTTGTATTCAGCATTTCACTGTGAGGTCTACTACACCTGTTGTATTCAGCGTTTCACTGTAAGGTCTACTACACCTGTTGTATTCAGCATTTCACTGTGAGGTCTACTACACCTGTTGTATTCAGCATTTCACTGTGAGGTCTACTACACCTGTTGTATTCAGCATTTCACTGTGAGGTCTACTACACCTGTTGTATTCAGCATTTCACTGTAAGGTCTACTACACCTGTTGTAATCAGCATTTCACTGTAAGGTCTACTACACCTGTTGTATTCAGCATTTCACTGTGAGGTCTACTACACCTGTTGTATTCAGCATTTCACTGTGAGGTCTACTACACCTGTTGTATTCAGCATTTCACTGTAAGGTCTACCACACCTGTTGTATTCAGCATTTCACTGTGAGGTCTACTACACCTGTTGTATTCAGCATTTCACTGTGAGGTCTACTACACCTGTTGTATTCAGCATTTCACTGTGAGGTCTACTACACCTGTTGTATTCAGCATTTCACTGTGAGGTCTACTACACCTGTTGTATTCAGCATTTCACTGTAAGGTCTACTACACCTGTTGTATTCAGCATTTCACTGTGAGGTCTACTACACTTGTTGTATTCAGCATTTCACTGTGAGGTCTACTACACCTGTTGTATTCAGCATTTCACTGTAAGGTCTACTACACCTGTTGTATTCAGCATTTCACTGTGAGGTCTACTACACCTGGCAATCGGCATATATTCTAAAAAAACGGTTTCCATCGTTTGTCGCAATAAAGGAAGTTTGACAAAATAACAATCCAGCCCTGTCGAACGGATAAAATTGTTGCGGATGTTTTAAAAATGTATTTTATATCCGCCGTCTCCAGGAAACACGTCTCAAAGATTCTTTGGTTCAGGTTCAACGTCACACAATGGTAGCGTGCCTTCAGACTGGAGTTTACGTTGCTTTGGTGGAATGAACCTCAACCAATGGTAGTGTGCCTTCAGACTTGAGTATATAGAGCAGTTTGAGTCGTCAGGCTAGTTTAACGGGGCGGTCTCCTGGTCAGGCTAGTTTAACGGGGCGGTCTCCTGGTCAGGCTAGTTTAACGGGGCGGTCTCCTGGTCAGGCTAGTTTAACGGGGCGGTCTCCTGGTCAGGCTAGTTTAACGGGGCGGTCTCCTGGTCAGGCTAGTTTAACGGGGCGGTCTCCTGGTCAGGCTAGTTTAACGGGGAGGTCTCCTGGTCAGGCTAGTTTAACGGGGCGGTCTCCTGGTCAGGCTAGTTTAACGGGGCGGTCTCCTGGTCAGGCTAGTTTAACGGGGAGGTCTCCTGGTCAGGCTAGTTTAACGGGGAGGTCTCCTGGTCAGGCTAGTTTAACGGGGAGGTCTCCTGGTCAGGCTAGTTTAACGGGGCGGTCTCCTGGTCAGGCTAGTTTAACGGGGCGGTCTCCTGGTCAGGCTAGTTTAACGGGGCGGTCTCCTGGTCAGGCTAGTTTAACGGGGTGGTCTCCTGGTCAGGCTAGTTTAACGGGGCGGTCTCCTGGTCAGGCTAGTTTAATGGGGCGGTCTCCTGGTCAGGCTAGTTTAACGGGGCGGTCTCCTGGTCAGGCTAGTTTAACGGGGCGGTCTCCTGGTCAGGCTAGTTTAACGGGGCGGGCTGTCTCCTGGTCAGGCTAGTTTAACGGGGTGGTCTCCTGGTCAGGCTAGTTTAACGGGGCGGTCTCCTGGTCAGGCTAGTTTAACGGGGCGGTCTCCTGGTCAGGCTAGTTTAACGGGGCGGTCTCCTGGTCAGGCTAGTTTAACGGGGCGGTCTCCTGGTCAGGCTAGTTTAACGGGGCGGTCTCCTGGTCAGGCTAGTTTAACGGGGCGGTCTCCTGGTCAGGCTAGTTTAACGGGGCGGTCTCCTGGTCAGGCTAGTTTAACGGGGAGGTCTCCTGGTCAGGCTAGTTTAACGGGGCGGTCTCCTGGTCAGGCTAGTTTAACGGGGCGGTCTCCTGGTCAGGCTAGTTTAACGGGGCGGTCTCCTGGTCAGGCTAGTTTAACGGGGAGGTCTCCTGGTCAGGCTAGTTTAACGGGGCGGTCTCCTGGTCTGGCTAGTTTAACGGGGTGGTCTCCTGGTCAGGCTAGTTTAACGGGGCGGTCTCCTGGTCAGGCTAGTTTAACGGGGCGGTCTCCTGGTCAGGCTAGTTTAACGGGGAGGTCTCCTGGTCAGGCTAGTTTAACGGGGCGGTCTCCTGGTCAGGCTAGTTTAACGGGGAGGTCTCCTGGTCAGGCTAGTTTAACGGGGCGGTCTCCTGGTCAGGCTAGTTTAACGGGGCGGTCTCCTGGTCAGGCTAGTTTAACGGGGCGGTCTCCTGGTCAGGCTAGTTTAACGGGGCGGTCTCCTGGTCAGGCTAGTTTAACGGGGCGGTCTCCTGGTCAGGCTAGTTTAACGGGGCGGTCTCCTGGTCAGGCTAGTTTAACGGGGCGGTCTCCTGGTCAGGCTAGTTTAACGGGGCGGTCTCCTGGTCAGGCTAGTTTAACGGGGCGGTCTCCTGGTCAGGCTAGTTTAACGGGGCGGTCTCCTGGTCAGGCTAGTTTAACGGGGCGGTCTCCTGGTCAGGCTAGTTTAACGGGGAGGTCTCCTGGTCAGGCTAGTTTAACGGGGAGGTCTCCTGGTCAGGCTAGTTTAACGGGGCTTGCTCCTGGTCAGGCTAGTTTAACGGGGCGGTCTCCTGGTCAGGCTAGTTTAACGGGGAGGTCTCCTGGTCAGGCTAGTTTAACGGGGCTTGCTCCTGGTCAGGCTAGTTTAACGGGGCTTGCTCCCTGGTCAGGCTAGTTTAACGGGGAGGTCTCCTGGTCAGGCTAGTTTAACGGGGCGGTCTCCTGGTCAGGCTAGTTTAACGGGCGGTCTCCTGGTCAGGCTAGTTTAACGGGGAGGTCTCCTGGTCAGGCTAGTTTAACGGGGAGGTCTCCTGGTCAGGCTAGTTTAACGGGGCGGTCTCCTGGTCAGGCTAGTTTAACGGGGCGGTCTCCTGGTCAGGCTAGTTTAACGGGGAGGTCTCCTGGTCAGGCTAGTTTAACGGGGCGGTCTCCTGGTCAGGCTAGTTTAACGGGGCGGTCTCCTGGTCAGGCTAGTTTAACGGGGCGGTCTCCTGGTCAGGCTAGTTTAACGGGGCGGTCTCCTGGTCAGGCTAGTTTAACGGGGCGGTCTCCTGGTCAGGCTAGTTTAACGGGGCGGTCTCCTGGTCAGGCTAGTTTAACGGGGAGGTCTCCTGGTCAGGCTAGTTTAACAGGGCTTGGTGGTTTGTGTTGTGTGGTGATATGTGTGTCTGTTTGTTACCATCAGTATCTGCTGGCTGGAACAAACATCCGTAGTCACGTCAGGAGACAGGACCTTCAAGCCTTGTCATGAATATCTCTGTCCACCATCATGAATGTTCACACTCCCCTTGGCTTTTCATCTCTCTCTCTCTGTGGGTTCACAGATGAGCTCACAGTGAAGTGTCGTTCAGATGTCCTGACTGATACATGTACCATACTGATGAGGATCTGACGTTCAAACCTGCTCTGCTCTGTAGATCTGTCTCTCTGCCCTGTAGATATGTCTCTCTGCTCTGTAGATCTGTCTCTCTGCTCTGTAGATCTGTCTCTCTGCCCTGTGGATATGTCTCTCTGCTCTGTAGATCTGTCTCTCTGCTCTGTAGATATGTCTCTCTGCTCTGTAGATATGTCTCTCTGCTCTGTAGATATGTCTCTCTGCTCCATATATATATGTTCCTCTCTCTCTCCTGTTAGGACTCTGTTGTGTTCTCTCTCCCATTCTCTCTGGTCCCATCTCCTAATAATGGTATATTAACCGTGCTTCTCTCTCTCTCACTCTCTCTCTCTCTCTCTCTCTCTCCCTCTCTCTCTGTCTCTCTCCCTCTCACTCTCTCTCTCTCTCTCCCTCCCTCTGTCTCTCTCCCTCTCACTCTGTCTCTCTCTCCCTCTCTCCCCCTCTCTCTTTTTCCCTCCCTCCCCAGAGTCCCGTCCTCTGTCCATCCCTATGAAGGTGATGCCTTCCTCTCCAGAGACCTGGACCACCCCAGAGGAACGAATGAAGGAGCTAATTACTCACGTCTGGGACGCCGTCAAACGACTCACACTACAGGTACATACGCTTCTCACTCCTCTCCCTCTCCCCCCTCCTCCTCTCCCTCTCCTCCCCTCCTCCTCTCTCTCTCCTCCCACCATCTCTCTACATGTCTTCCTCTCCCACTCCTCCCACTCCTCCCCCCTCCTCCTCTCCCTGTCCTCCCCCTCTCCCTCTCCTCCCACCATCTCTCTATACGTCTTCCTCTCGCTCCCCCCTCCTCCTCCTCCTCGCCATCTCCTCCCCACCTCCTCCTCTCCCTGTCTTCCTCTCCACTTCTTCCCAACGATCCTCTGATACCCCACCACCCTGTGGCGCGTCCGTCCGTTCCTGCGTGGCGTCTCCTCCCTCCTCCTCTCCCTCTCCTCCCTCCTCCTCTGCCTCTCCTCCTCTGCCTCTCCTCCTCTCCCTCTCCTCCCACCATCTCTCTCCCTGTCTTCCTCTCCACTTCTTCCCAACCATCCTCTGATACCTCACCACCCTGTGGCGCGTCCGTCCGTCCCTGCGTGGCGTCTCCTCCTCTCAGCCCAGTACAGTTGGGTCCTGACCACACCGTGTAACAGTGATCAGTGGTTCTGTCTCTGTCCTGCTGTCAGTAGAGCTGAACAGAACCGTCCCACAGCTGGTACTGAAGGACCGACTGGAGATTCCAAACACAGTCAGTTAGTTTATTTGACTGTGGTGTAAACACAATACCTAATGGCTGACTCTTCTGATACACATGTACCCAATTAGTCACGGGGGATTTTTCTGGAAAAGGACAGTAGAATGTGTTGTTGTACTGGTTGACTGCTGAATCCACTTCGAGTTGAGAAGGAGAAGGTGTGTGAAAACTGTGAGGGGGGAGATGTGTGAAAGTAAACTGTGAGGGGTTAGATGTGTGATAGTAAACTGTGAGGGGTTAGATGTGTGATAGTAAACTGCGAGGGGATAGATGTGTGATAGTAAACTGTGAGGG
>NW_028322092.1:2595000-2622500 GCF_057628025.1 Oncorhynchus mykiss
GCTGGAGTCCTGCTAGCTGGCTGTTACAGGGAGGCTGGAGTCCTGCTAGCTAGCTGTTATAGGGAGGCTGGAGTCCTGCTAGCTGGCTGTTATAGGGAGGCTGGAGTCCTGCTAGCTGGCTGTTATAGGGAGGCTGGAGTCCTGCTAGCTGGCTGTTATAGGGAGGCTGTAGTCCTGCTAGCTGCCTGTTATAGGGAGGCTGGAGTCCTGCTAGCTAGGACCTGGCTGTTATAGGGAGGCTGGAGTCCTGCTAGCTGGCTGTTATAGGGAGGCTGGAGTCCTGCTAGCTGGCTGTTATAGGGAGGCTGGAGTCCTGCTAGCTGGCTGTTATAGGGAGGCTGGAGTCCTGCTAGCTGGCTGTTATAGGGAGGCTGGAGTCCTGCTAGCTGGCTGTTATAGGGAGGCTGGAGTCCTGCTAGCTGGCTGTTATAGAGAGGCTGGAGTCCTGCTGGCTGGCTGTTATAGAGAGGCTGGAGTCCTGCTAGCTGGCTGTTATAGGGAGGCTGGAGTCCTGCTAGCTGGCTGTTATAAGGAGGCTGGAGTCCTGCTAGCTGGCTGTTATAGGGAGGCTGGAGTCCTGCTAGCTGGCTGTTATAGGGAGTCTGGAGTCCTGCTAACTGGCTGTTATAGAGAGGCTGGGGTCCTGCTAGCTAGCTGTTATAGGGAGGCTGGAGTCCTGCTAGCTGGCTGTTATAGGGAGGCTGGAGTCCTGCTAGCTGGCTGTTATAGGGAGGCTGGAGTCCTGCTAGCTAGCTGTTATAGGGAGGCTGGGGTCCTGCTAGCTAGGACCTGGCTGTTATAGGGAGGCTGGAGTCCTGCTAGCTGGCTGTTATAGGGAGGCTGGAGTCCTGCTAGCTGGCTGTTTATAGGGAGGCTGGAGTCCTGCTAGCTGGCTGTTATAGGGAGGCTGGTGTCCTGCTAGCTAGCTGTTATAGGCAGGCTGGGGTCCTGCTAGCTGGCTGTTGTAGGGAGGCTGTAGTCCTGCTAGCTGGCTGTTGTAGGGAGGCTGTAGTCCTGCTAGCTGGCTGTTATAGGGAGGCTGGAGTCCTGCTAGCTGGCTGTTATAGGGAGGCTGGAGTCCTGCTAGCTAGCTGTTATAGGCAGGCTGGGGTCCTGCTAGCTGGCTGTTATAGGGAGCCTGTAGTCCTGCTAGCTGGCTGTTATAGGGAGGCTGGGGTCCTGCTAGCTGGCTGTTATAGGGAGGCTGGGGTCCTGCTAGCTGGCTGTTATAGAGAGGTTGGAGTCCTGCTAGCTGGCTGTTATAGGGAGGCTGGAGTCCTGCTAGCTGGCTGTTATAGGGAGGCTGGAGGCCTGCTAGCTGGCTGTTATAGAGAGGCTGGTGTCCTGCTAGCTAGGACCTGGCTGTTATAGGGAGGCTGGGGTCCTGCTAGCTAGCTGTTATAGGGAGGCTGGAGTCCTGCTAGCTGGCTGTTATAGGGAGGCTGGAGGCCTGCTAGCTGGCTGTTATAGAGAGGCTGGTGTCCTGCTAGCTAGGACCTGGCTGTTATAGGGAGGCTGGGGTCCTGCTAGCTGGCTGTTATAGGGAGGCTGGGGTCCTGCTAGCTAGGACCTGGCTGTTATAGGGAGGCTGGAGTCCTGCTAGCTAGGAGCTGGCTATAACACTACCACTACTCGAGTCTAACCCTAACTATAACACTCCCACTACCCCAGTCTAACCCTAACTATAACTATAACACTACCACTACCCCAGTCTAACCCTAACTATAACACTACCACTAACCCAGTCTAACCCTAACTATAACACTACCACTAACCCAGTCTAACCCTAACTATAACACTACCACTACCCCAGTCTAACCCTAACTATAACACTACCAGCTACATCTGCTGTCCCCTCCCTTCTCAGACACTAACTCATATCCTCTTCTCTGCTACCTTTTCACATGTGGTTTTGTGGAAACAGTTACCCAGGGTGCACAGGCAGATTAGTGAGGTGTGTGTGTGTGTGTGGTGAGGTTGTGGGCGGTTAGGGTTGAGGTTAAGGTTAGCTGCTGAGGACCATCAGAGGCCCCCCGGGGCCCTTCCGTCCTCAGCTCAGCCATTTCAGGAAATACAGAAGATATTTCTCTCCGTCTCTCCGGGCCGTCCTTCCATCACACAGGAAGAAGATTACGTTTGGAGCCGGATCTGGTTTTACAAAACAAGGTGTTCTGTCCTGTGGTTGTTCCCGAGATGTTCCCAGGTCCAGAGCTTGGGAATGTTTTCATCAGGGATCCACGGGCAGGGTGTTTCTAATTTCCTCTCCTCTCCTCTCTCTCCTCTCTCTCTCCTCTTTATCTCTGGGCTGTTTCCTGTGGAACCCTATGGCTCGCTATACTCTGTGGTGAGTCACTGTTGTTTGGTGGAACAGAGAGAGCGAGATAGAGTGAGAAGGAGGGAGAGCGAGAGACAGACAGAGAGAGACAGAGAGAGAGAAGGAGGGAGAGAGAGAGGGGGGACTAGCTCCTGGGAGAGATGGACTCTGGCCTAGTGTATGTGCACACACACACACGTGTACAATCACTCACACACACACACATGCACACGCACACAGACACATCCCTGTAGTGATGGGGTTGTGTTTTGGTATAACCCAGGCTGCCTGTCCTCTCTACAGACGGTCATCTGCTAGTTTCACCAGAACGTTTCGAAGAGCTTCCCTCCTATGGTAATATTTGCCACTTCTACATGGGCCTTCAGATTAAACCATCCAGCCTTCAGATTAAACCATCCAGCCTTCAGATTAAACCATCCAGCCTTCAGATGAAACCATCCAGCCTTCAGATTAAACCATCCAGCCTTCAGATTAAACCATCCAGCCTTCAGATTAAACCATCCAGCCTTCAGATTAAACCATCCAGCCTTCAGATTAAACCATCCATCCTTCAGATTAAACCATCCAGCCTTCAGATTAAACCATTAGATTAAACCATCCAGCCTTCAGATTAAACCATCCAGCCTTCAGATTAAACCATCCAGCCTTCAGATTAAACCATTAGATTAAACCATCCAACCTTCAGATTAAACCATCCAGCATTCAGATTAAACCATCCAGCCTTCAGATTAAACCATCCAGCATTCAGATTAAACCATCCAGCCTTCAGATTAAACCATCCAGCCTTCAGATTAAACCATCCAGCCTTCAGATTAAACCATCCAGCATTCAGATTAAACCATCCAGCCTTCAGATTAAACCATTAGATTAAACCATCCAGCCTTCAGATTAAACCATTAGATTAAACCATCCAGCCTTCAGATTAAACCATCCAGCCTTCAGATTAAACCATCCAGCCTTCAGATTAAACCATCCAGCCTTCAGATTAAACCATTAGATTAAACCATCCAGCCTTCAGATTAAACCATCCAGCCTTCAGATTAAACCATCCAGCCTTCAGATTAAACCATCCAGCCTTCAGATTAAACCTTCAGATTAAACCATCCAGCCTTCAGATTAAACCATCCAGCCTTCAGATTAAACCTTCAGATTAAACCATCCATCCTTCAGATTAAACCATCCAGCCTTCAGATTAAACCATCCAACCTTCAGATTAAACCATCCAGCCTTCAGATTAAACCATCCAGCCTTCAGATTAAACCATCCAGCCTTCAAATTAAACCATCCAGCCTTCAGATTAAACCATCCAGCCTTCAGATTAAACCATCCAGCCTTCAGATTAAACCTTCAGATTAAACCATCCAGCCTTCAGATTAAACCTTCAGATTAAACCATCCAGCCTTCAGATTAAACCATCCAGCCTTCAGATTAAACCATCCAGCCTTCAGATTAAACCATCCAGCCTTCAGATTAAACCATCCAGCCTTTAGATTAAACCATCCAGCCTTCAGATTAAACCATCCATCCATACAGACTTTAAACTGTACACTGGTTTTTATTCTGCTTCCTTTTCATCTGCAGGAAAACCGGCCTTGTTGGACACAGATTCTCGTGTACTGGCTCGGTCATAACATTAAACCGGACAGGACAGATAAACCATCATGGTGTACTGGCTCGGTCATAACATTAAACAGGACAGGACAGATAAACCATCCTGGTGTACTGGCTCGGTCATAACATTAAACAGGACAGGACAGATAAACCATCCTGGTGTACTGGCTCGGTCATAACATTAAACAGGACAGGACAGATAAACCATCCTGGTGTACTGGCTTGGTCATAACATTAAACAGGACAGGACAGATAAACCATCCTGGTGTACTGGCTCGGTCATAACATTAAACAGGACAGGACAGAACAGATAAACCATCCTGGTGTACTGGCTCGGTCATAACATTAAACAGGACAGGACAGATAAACCATCCTGGTGTACTGGCTCAGTCATAACATTAAACAGGACAGGACAGATAAACCATCCTGGTGTACTGGCTCGGTCATAACATTAAACAGGACAGGACAGATAAACCATCCTCGTGTACTGGCTCGGTCATAACATTAAACAGGACAGGACAGATAAACCATCCTGGTGTACTGGCTCGGTCATAACATTAAACAGGACAGGACAGATAAACCATCCTGGTGTACTGGCTCGGTCATAACATTAAACAGGACAGGACAGATAAACCATCCTGGTGTACTGGCTCGGTCATAACATTAAACAGGACAGGACAGATAAACCATCCTGGTGTACTGGCTCGGTCATAACATTAAACAGGACAGGACAGATAAACCATCCTGGTGTTCTGGCTCGGTCATAACATTAAACAGGACAGGACAGATAAACCATCCTGGTGTACTGGCTCGGTCATAACATTAAACAGGACAGGACAGATAAACCATCCTGGTGTACTGGCTCGGTCATAACATTAAACAGGACAGGACAGATAAACCATCCTGGTGTACTGGCTCGGTTATAACATTAAACAGGACAGGACAGATAAACCATCCTGGTGTACTGGCTCGGTCATAACATTAAACAGGACAGGACAGATAAACCATCCTTGTGTACTGGCTCGGTCATAACATTAAACAGGACAGGACAGTAATATTGAACAGTACTGGACACAGCCTCTCCTACAGGGAGAGAGGAGGGACACATATTTAAAACAGTGGAATTGAAACAGGGTCCAGTCTACACGTGTGACTCCAAAAGGCCTGTCTGATTGGCTGGCCAGGAGTTCTGAGAACTGACATGATCTCCATATTTAGAACTCTGTGTTGTCAGGCCAACCCAGGGAAACAGAGAAAGACAGGCAGCCATTTCACCCCCAGGACAATCACACTAGGAACTAAAGCCTGGTCTGTAGCTGGCTGGCTGGTGGGCCACTGTGGAGGTAACTAGATCAACACACTAGGAACTAAAGCTGGGTCTGTAGCTGGCTGGTTGGTAGGCCACTGTGGAGGTCACTAGATCAACACACTAGGATCTAAAGCTGGGTCTGTAGCTGGCTGGTTGGTGGGCCACTGTGGAGGAGTGGAGGTAACTAGATCAACACACTAGGAACTAAAGCTGGGTCTGTAGCTGGCTGGCTGGTTGGGCCACTGTGGAGGAGTGGAGGTAACTAGATCAACACACGAGGAACTAAAGCTGGGTCTGTAGCTGGCTAGTTGGTGGGCCACTGGAGGTAACTAGATCAACACACTAGAAACTAAAGTTGAGTCTGTAGCTGGCTGGTTGGTGGGCCACTGGAGGAAACTAGATCAACACACTAGGGACTAAAGCTGGGTCTGTTGCTGGCTGGCTGGTGGGCCACTGTGGAGGTCACTAGATCAACACACTAGGATCTAAAGCTGGGTCTGTAGCTGGCTGGTTGGTGGGCCACTGTGGAGGAGTGGAGGTAACTAGATCAACACACTAGGAACTAAAGCTGGGTCTGTAGCTGGCTGGCTGGTTTGGCCACTGTGGAGGAGTGGAGGTAACTAGATCAACACACGAGGAACTAAAGCTGGGTCTGTAGCTGGCTAGTTGGTGGGCCACTGGAGGTAACTAGATCAACACACTAGGAACTAAAGCTGAGTCTGTAGCTGGCTGGTTGGTGGGCCACTGGAGGTAACTAGATCAACACACTAGGGACTAAAGCTGGGTCTGTTGCTGGCTGGCTGGTGGGCCACTGTGGAGGAGTAGGGGTAACTAGATCAACACACTAGGAACTTAAGCTGGGTCTGTAGCTGGCTAGTTGGTGGGCCACTGTAGGTAACTAGATCAACACACTAGGAACTAAAGCTGGGTCTGTAGCTGGCCAGTTGGTGGGCCACTGGAGGTAACTAGATCAACACACTAGGAACTAAAGCTGGGTCTGTAGCTGGCTGGTTGGTGGGCCACTGTGGAGGAGTGGGGCTAACTAGAGCAACACACTAGGAACTTAAGCTGGGTCTGTAGCTGGCTAGTTGGTGGGCCACTGTGGAGGTAACTAGATCAACACACTAGGAACTAAAGCCTGGTCTGTAGCTGGCTGGTTGGTGGGCCACTGTGGAGGAGTGGGGCTAACTAGATCAACACACTAGGAACTAAAGCCTGGTCTGTAGCTGGCTGGTTGGTGGGCCACTGTGGAGGAGTGGAGGTTATTAGATCAACACACAGCAGTGGGCTGGGGAACACAGGAGAGAAGAGAGGCCGTTTCAGTCTCACATCTCTGTTTAAGGAGAGGGGGGGGGGGGGGGTGTTAATTCAGGTGTCTTGGCTGGAAGCCAGGCCGGCTGCAAAATGCCCTTTTATTCTGCACATGGTCATTGACTGTACAATCACAGGGGAGAATATGAGCTGTGTGTGTGTGTATGGTGTGTGTGTCTGTTTCCGTGTGTGTGTGTGTGTGTGTGTGTCTAAACCAGCATAAGGAATGTATTGGTGTGTTTTTCCAGAGACTTCCTGGTTGAAATGAAGAAATGTTTTAGTTTCCTGTTCTAGTTCAGAAAGTTTTCAATAGAGTCTGTTGAGGTGGTGATGATGCTACCTGCCTTATACACACACACACACACACACACACACACACACACACACACACACACATACACACACACCACACACACACCACACACACACACACACACACACACACGGAAACAGACACACACACACACACACACACACACACACACCACACACACCACACACACGCACACACACACACACATACACACACACCACACACACACCACACACACCACACACACACACACACACACACACACACACACACACACACACACACACCACACACACCACACACACCACACACACACACACACCTACACACACCACACACACACCACACACACCACACACACACACACACACACACACACACACACACACACACACACACACACGGAAACAGACACACACACACACACACACACACACACACACACACACACACACACCACACACACACACACACACACACACAAACTACACGATCCAGCCCAACATCCTCTCCTGTGTACTAGGTAGGGAATAGGGTTTTGTTTGGGACCAGACCTTCCAACCATTCCCATTAGTCTGCATCTGTTTCCTTCCTATAGACCTGGTGTTAGTCAGTCCTTCCTATAGACCTGGTGTTAGTCAGTCCTTCCTATAGACCTGGTGTTAGTCAGTCCTTCCTATAGACCTGGTGTTAGTCAGTCCTTCCTATAGACCTGGTGTTAGTCAGTCCTTCCTATAGACCTGGTGTTAGGCAGTCCTTCCTATAGACCTGGTGTTAGGCAGTCCTTCCTATAGACCTGGTGTTAGTCAGTCCTTCCTATAGACCTGGTGTTAGTCAGTCCTTCCTATAGACCTGGTGTTAGTCAGTCCTTCCTATAGACCTGGTGTTAGTCAGTCCTTGAACAAGTAATTTAATTAAGAAATTCGGCCCTTGGGGGGGGGGGGGGGGTAAAAGGCAAATATTCCACAGCTAAGGGCTGTGTCCAGGCACTCCGTGTTGCGTTGTGCCTAATAACCATACCACACCCCTCTCTGGCCTTATTCTTAAATTAAACTACTTGTTGAACTTCCCCGTGACCTCCTGAGAGAGTTACAGAGAGATGCGATAGAGACATGTTACATCCAGCCTTTAGATTAAACTACTGACCTCCTGAGAGAGTTACAGAGAGATGCGATAGAGATACATGTTACAGCCAGCCTTTAGATTAAACTACTGACCTCCTGAGAGAGTTACAGAGAGATGCGATAGAGATACATGTTACAGCCAGCCTTTAGATTAAACTACTGACCTCCTGAGAGAGTTACAGAGAGATGCGATAGAGATACATGTTACAGCCAGCCTTTAGATTAAACTACTGACCTCCTGAGAGAGTTACAGAGAGATGCGATAGAGATACATGTTACAGCCAGCCTTTAGATTAAACTACTGACCTCCTGAGAGAGTTACAGAGAGATGCGATAGAGATATAACACGTGAGACTTAGACCACTTTGCTTTTCAGATACTAGTTGTGTCGCAGCCCTTAGAGTTGTGCCTCCTGTGTCCACGGTGGACACATCTGCCTCTTCCACAACTTTTAACCCCAAAATGGGAAACATTTTCACTCTCCTATTATGGTAAAAACCAAAACACTGATGTTGTTGTTGTAATCACTGAATGTTTTTGGTCATTTTGGCGTAATAGAACTCTGTGCTTTTCCACCAGCCAGGCATCTGATGGAACGGTCCAAACTCCCTTCACCTGCCTGACCTTTAACCCCCCCCCCAACCCACACCTGTCACTTCTCAGTAGGGGAGATGGTCCATGTACCCCACTCCTTCCAAAACTCTGTTTATTGGCCTGTCGCTGAGCTGTCAAACACAATTATCTCCAATACCCAATGACCTCGTACCATATTTTACCCCTGTAGCTAGCTCTCTCCATAAGAACACACAGTGTCCAGATTACCCCTGTAGCTAGCTCTCTCCATAGGAACACACAGTGTCCAGATTAACCCTGTAGCTAGCTCTCTCCATAGGAACACACAGTGTCCAGATTAACCCTGTAGCTAGCTCTCTCCATAGGAACACATAGTGTCCAGATTACCACTGTAGCTAGCTCTCTCCATAGGAACACATAGTGTCCAGATTACCACTGTAGCTAGCTCTCTCCATAGGAACACACAGTGTCCAGATTACCCCTGTAGCTAGCTCTCTCCATAGGAACACACAGTGTCCAGATTAACCCTGTAGCTAGCTCTCTCCATAGGAACACACAGTATCCAGATTAACCCTGTAGCTAGCTCTCTCCATAGGAACACACAGTGTCCAGATTAACCCTGTAGCTAGCTCTCTCCATAGGAACACACAGTGTCCAGATTGACTCAGATTAACCCTGTAGCTAGCTCTCTCCATAGGAACACACAGTGTCCAGATTACCCCTGTAGCTAGCTCTCTCCATAGGAACACACAGTGTCCAGATTACCCCTGTAGCTAGCTCTCTCCATAGGAACACACAGTTACCAGATTGACTCAGATTACCCCTGTAGCTAGCTCTCTCCATAGGAACACACAGTGTCCAGATTAACCCTGTAGCTAGCTCTCTCCATAGGAACACACAGTGTCCAGATTAACCCTGTAGCTAGCTCTCTCCATAAGAACACATAGTGTCCAGATTACCCCTGTAGCTAGCTCTCTCCATAGGAACACACAGTGTCCAGATTAACCCTGTAGCTAGCTCTCTCCATAAGAACACATAGTGTCCAGATTACCCCTGTAGCTAGCTCTCTCCATAGGAACACACAGTGTCCAGATTACCCCTGTAGCTAGCTCTCTCCATAGGAACACACAGTGTCCAGATTAACCCTGTAGCTAGCTCTCTCCATAGGAACACACAGTGTCCAGATTAACCCTGTAGCTAGCTCTCTCCATAGGAACACACAGTGTCCAGATTAACCCTGTAGCTAGCTCTCTCCATAGGAACACACAGTGTCCAGATTACCTCTGTAGCTAGCTCTCTCCATAGGAACACACAGTGTCCAGATTACCTCTGTAGCTAGCTCTCTCCATAGGAACACACAGTGTCCAGATTAACCCTGTAGCTAGCTCTCTCCATAGGAACACACAGTGTCCAGATTAACCCTGTAGCTATCTCTCTCCATAGGAACACACAGTGTCCAGATTGACTCAGATTACCCCTGTAGCTAGCTCTCTCCATAGGAACACACAGTGTCCAGATTACCCCTGTAGCTAGCTCTCTCCATAGGAACACACAGTGTCCAGATTAACCCTGTAGCTAGCTCTCTCCATAGGAACACACAGTGTCCAGATTAACCCTGTAGCTAGCTATCTCCATAGGAACACACAGTGTTCAGATTAACCCTGTAACCAGCTCTCTCCATAGGAACACACAGTGTCCAGATTACCCCTATAGCTAGCTCTCTCCATAGGAACACACAGTGTCCAGATTAACCCTGTAGCTAGCTCTCTCCGTAGGAACACACAGTGTCCAGATTACCCCTGGAGCTAGCTCTCTCCATAGGAACACACAGTGTCCAAATTGACTCAGATTACCCCTGTAGCTAGCTCTCACCATAGAAACACACAGTGTCCAGATTAACCCTGTAGCTAGCTCTCTCCATAGGAACACACAGTGTCCAGATAACCCCTGTAGCTAGCTCTCTCCATAGGAACACACAGTGTCCAGATTGACTCAGATTACCCCTTTAGCTAGCTCTCTCCATAGGAACACACAGTGTCCAGATTTACCCTGTAGCTAGCTCTCTCCATAGGAACACACAGTGTCCAGATTGACTCAGATTACCCCTGTAGCTAGCTCTCTCCATAGGAACACACAGTGTCCAGATTACCCCTGTAGCTAGCTCTCTCCATAGGAACACACAGTGTCCAGATTAACCCTGTCGCTAGCTCTCTCCATAGGAACACACAGTGTCCAGATTAACCCTGTAGCTAGCTCTCTCCATAGGAACACACAGTGTCCAGATTAACCCTGTAGCTAGCTCTCTCCATAGGAACACACAGTGTCCAGATTAACCCTGTAGCTAGCTCTCTCCATAGGAACACACAGTGTCCAGATTAACCCTGTAGCTATCTCTCTCCATAGGAACACACAGTGTCCAGATTAACCCTGTAGCTAGCTCTCTCCATAGGAACACACAGTGTCCAGATTACCCCTGTAGCTAGCTCTCTCCATAGGAACACACAGTGTCCAGATTAACCCTGTAGCTAGCTCTCTCCATAGGAACACACAGTGTCCAGATTACCCCTGTAGCTAGCTCTCTCCATAGGAACACACAGTGTCCAGATTAACCCTGTAGCTAGCTCTCTCCATAGGAACACACAGTGTCCAGATTAACCCTGTAGCTAGCTCTCTCCATAGGAACACACAGTGTCCAGATTAACCCTGTAGCTAGCTCTCTCCATAGGAACACACAGTGTCCAGATTAACCCTGTAGCTAGCTCTTTCCATAGGAACACACAGTGACCAGATTACCCCTGTAGCTAGCTCTCTCCATAGGAACACACAGTTTCCAGATTACCCTGTAGCTAGCTCTCTCCATAGGAACACACAGTGTCCAGATTAACCCTGTAGCTAGCTCTCTCCATAGGAACACACAGTGTCCAGATTAACCCTGTAGCTAGCTCTCTCCATAGGAACACACAGTGTCCAGATTAACCCTGTAGCTAGCTCTCTCCATAGGAACACACAGTGTCCAGATTAACCCTGTAGCTAGCTCTCTCCATAGGAACACACAGTGTCCAGATTACCCCTGTAGCTAGCTCTCTCCATAGGAACACACAGTGTCCAGATTACCCCTGTAGCTAGCTCTCTCCATAGGAACACACAGTGTCCAGATTACCCCTGTAGCTAGCTCTCTCCATAGGAACACACAGTGTCCAGATTACCCCTGTAGCTAGCTCTCTCCATAGGAACACACAGTGTCCAGATTACCCCTGTAGCTAGCTCTCTCCATAGGAACACAGTGTCCAGATTACCCCTGTAGCTAGCTCTCTCCATAGGAACACACAGTGTCCAGATTAACCCTGTAGCTAGCTCTCTCCATAGGAACACACAGTGTCCAGATTAACCCTGTAGCTAGCTCTCTCCATAGGAACACACAGTGTCCAGATTAACCCTGTAGCTAGCTCTCTCCATAGGAACACAGTGTCCAGATTAACCCTGTAGCTAGCTCTCTCCATAGGAACACACAGTGTCCAGATTAACCCTGTAGCTAGCTCTCTCCATAGGAACACACAGTGTCCAGATTACCCCTGTAGCTAGCTCTCTCCATAGGAACACACAGTGACCAGATTACCCCTGTAGCTAGCTCTCTCCATAGGAACACACAGTGTCCAGACTACCCCTGTAGCTAGCTCTCTCCATAGGAACACACAGTGTCCAGATTGCCAATGTAGATAGCGCTCTCCATAGGAACACACAGTGCCCAGATTACCCCTGTAGCTAGCTCTCTCCATAGGAACACACAGTGTCCAGATTAACCCTGTAGCTAGCTCTCTCCATAGGAACACACAGTGTCCAGATTAACCCTGTAGCTAGCTCTCTCCATAGGAACACACAGTGTCCAGATTACCCCTGTAGCTAGCTCTCTCCATAGGAACACACAGTGTCCAGATTACCCCTGTAGCTAGCTCTCTCCATAGGAACACACAGTGTCCAGATTACCCCTGTAGCTAGCTCTCTCCATAGGAACACACAGTGTCCAGATTAACCCTGTAGCTAGCTCTCTCCATAGGAACACACAGTGTCCAGATTAACCCTGTAGCTAGCTCTCTCCATAGGAACACACAGTGTCCAGATTAACCCTGTAGCTAGCTCTCTCCATAGGAACACAGTGTCCAGATTAACCCTGTAGCTAGCTCTCTCCATAGGAACACACAGTGTCCAGATTAACCCTGTAGCTAGCTCTCTCCATAGGAACACACAGTGTCCAGATTACCCCTGTAGCTAGCTCTCTCCATAGGAACACACAGTGACCAGATTACCCCTGCAGCTAGCTCTCTCCATAGGAACACACAGTGTCCAGATTACCCCTGTAGCTAGCTCTCTCCATAGGAACACACAGTGTCCAGATTGCCAATGTAGATAGCGCTCTCCATAGGAACACACAGTGCCCAGATTACCCCTGTAGCTAGCTCTCTCCATAGGAACACACAGTGTCCAGATTGACTCAGATTACCCCTGTAGCTAGCTCTCTCCATAGGAACACACAGTGTCCAGATTACCCCTGTAGCTAGCTCTCTCCATAGGAACACACAGTGTCCAGATTGACTCAGATTACCCCTGTAGCTTGCTCTCTCCATAGGAACACACAGTGTCCAGATTGACTCAGATTACCCCTGTAGCTAGCTCTCTCCATAGGAACACACAGTGTCCAGATTACCCCTGTAGCTAGCTCTCTCCATAGGAACACACAGTGTCCAGATTGACTCAGATTACCCCTGTAGCTAGCTCTCTCCATAGGAACACACAGTGTCCAGATTACCCCTGTAGCTAGCTCTCTCCATAGGAACACACAGTGTCCAGATTACCCCTGTAGCTAGCTCTCTCCATAGGAACACACAGTGTCCAGATTACCCCTGTAGCTAGCTCTCTCCATAGGAACACACAGTGTCCAGATTGACTCAGATTACCCCTGTAGCTAGCTCTCTCCATAGGAACACACAGTGTCCAGATTGACTCAGATTACCCCTGTAGCAAGCTCTCTCCATAGGAACACACAGTGTCCAGATTACCCCTGTAGCTAGCTCTCTCTATAGGAACACACAGTTTCCAGATTACCTCTGTAGCTAGCTCTCTCCATAGGAACACACAGTGTCCAGATTACCCCTGTAGCTAGCTCTCTCCATAGGAACACATAGTGTCCAGATTAACCCTGTAGCTAGCTTTCTCCATAGGAACACACAGTGTCCAGATTACCCCTGTAGCTAGCTCTCTCCATAGGAACACACAGTGACCAGATTACCCCTGTAGCTAGCTCTCTCCATAGGAACACACAGTGTCCAGATTAACCCTGTAGCTAGCTCTCTCCATAGGAACACACAGTGTCCAGATTACCCCTGTAGCTAGCTCTCTCCATAGGAACACACAGTGACCAGATTACCCCTGTAGCTAGCTCTCTCCATAGGAACACACAGTGTCCAGATTACCCCTGTAGCTAGCTCTCTCCATAGGAACACACAGTGTCCAGATTGACTCAGATTACCCCTGTAGCTAGCTCTCTCCATAGGAACACACAGTGTCCAGATTGACTCAGATTACCCCTGTAGCTAGCTCTCTCCATAGGAACACACAGTGTCCAGATTACCCCTGTAGCTAGCTCTCTCCATAGGAACACACAGTGTCCAGATTGACTCAGATTACCCCTGTAGCTTGCTCTCTCCATAGGAACACACAGTGTCCAGATTGACTCAGATTACCCCTGTAGCTAGCTCTCTCCATAGGAACACACAGTGTCCAGATTACCCCTGTAGCTAGCTCTCTCCATAGGAACACACAGTGTCCAGATTGACTCAAATTACCCCTGTAGCTAGCTCTCTCCATAGGAACACACAGTGTCCAGATTACCCCTGTAGCTAGCTCTCTCCATAGGAACACACAGTGTCCAGATTACCCCTGTAGCTAGCTCTCTCCATAGGAACACATAGTGTCCAGATTACCCCTGTAGCTAGCTCTCTCCATAGGAACACACAGTGTCCAGATTACCCCTGTAGCTAGCTCTCTCCATAGGAACACACAGTGTCCAGATTGACTCAGATTACCCCTGTAGCTAGCTCTCTCCATAGGAACACACAGTGTCCAGATTGACTCAGATTACCCCTGTAGCTAGCTCTCTCCATAGGAACACACAGTGTCCAGATTGACTCAGATTAACCCTGTAGCAAGCTCTCTCCATAGGAACACACAGTGTCCAGATTACCCCTGTAGCTAGCTCTCTCTATAGGAACACACAGTTTCCAGATTACCTCTGTAGCTAGCTCTCTCCATAGGAACACACAGTGTCCAGATTACCCCTGTAGCTAGCTCTCTCCATAGGAACACATAGTGTCCAGATTAACCCTGTAGCTAGCTCTCTCCATAGGAACACACAGTGTCCAGATTACCCCTGTAGCTAGCTCTCTCCATAGGAACACACAGTGACCAGATTACCCCTGTAGCTAGCTTTCTCCATAGGAACACACAGTGACCAGATTACCCCTGTAGCTAGCTCTCTCCATAGGTACACACAGTGTCCAGATTACCCCTGTAGCTAGCGCTCTCCATAGGAACACACAGTGTCCAGATTGACTCAGATTACCCCTGTAGCTAGCTCTCTCCATAGGAACACACAGTGTCCAGATTGACTCAGATTACCCCTGTAGCTAGCTCTCTCCATAGGAACACACAGTGTCCAGATTACCCCTGTAGCTAGCTCTCTCCATAGGAACACACAGTGTCCATATTGACTCAGATTACCCCTGTAGTATTACAAACCACCTCATGTCAAGCTGTCATTTCACTGTGTGGCCCTGAGCATCAACCCTACTGTGAACCACGGGCTCTGTTCTCCTCTTCTCTCTCCCCTCTGACCGTGAACCACAGACTATGTTCTCCTCTTCTCTCTCTCCCCTCTGGCCATGAAACACAGTAACACACATTTTCCATTGTGAATCAATGCGTGGTCATGGTACAACGACTGGACACAAACACCACGGCTTTGACAGGGGAGAAGAGGAGAGGGGGGGGGGGGGGGGGGGGGGGAGTTAGAGAGAAATATAGAGAGAGAGAGATGGGGGGAGAGAGAGAGAGAGAGAGGAGAGAGAGAGGGGGGGAGCGAGAGAGAGAGGGAGAGAGAGAGAGAGGGGGGGGAGCAACAGAGAGTGGAGAGAGAGAGAGAGAGCGCAAGGGAGAGCTGGTGTAACAGAGATGCTGTCATTGGTTTTGGCAGTGGTCTCAGCAGTTGATATTCTGACATCAGGCTGTTTACACTCTCTTCTCTTCCCTCTGGTTGAATCTGTTCGTACAAGCACCACAGGCATAGAGCTCTTTCTCTCTCTGTTACTCTCTCTCTCTCGCTGACTCTGTCTCTCTGACTCTCTTTCTCTCTCTGACTCTCTCTTTCTCTCTGACTTTCTCTCTCTCTCTCTGATTCTCTCTGTGACTATCTCTCTCTCTCTGACTCTCTCTTTCTCTCTGACTCTCTCTCTCTCTCTCTGACTCTCTCTGACTCTCTCTGTGACTATCTCTCTCTCTCTGACTCTCTATTTCTCTCGCTGACTCTCTCTCTATCTCTCTCTCTGACTCTCTCTGACTCTTCCACCCCCCCCCTTCATTAACAGCACAACCTCAGGGAGACCCAGGAGCATGTCCTGGTCTCCCAGGGTGACTTAGGGGCTGAGGGAGTCCTACCTGTTAGTTATAGTCCTACCTGTTAGTCCTACCTGTTAGTCCTACCTGTTAGTCCTTGTCCTACCTGTTCCTCCCCACACTCTGAATGTGGGAGATAGTGACTGTGACAGAAGCCCTCCATGGTGACTGTGACAGAAGCCCTCCATGGTGACTGTGACAGAAGCCCTCCACAGTGACTGTGACAGAAGCCCTCCATGGTGACTGTGACAGAAGCCCTCCATGGTGACTGTGACAGAAGCCCTCCATGGTGACTGTGACTGAACCCTCCACGGTGACTGTGACTGTAGCCTACATGGTGACTGTGACTGAACCCTCCATGGTGACTGTGACTGAACCCTCCATGGTGACTGTGAATGTGACTGTGACTGAAACACTCCACGGTGACTGTGACTGAACCCTCCACGGTGACTGTGACTGAAACACTCCACGGTGACTGTGACTGAACCCTCCACGGTGACTGTGACTGAACCCTCCATGGTGACTGTGACTGAACCCTCCACGGTGACTGTGACTGAACCCTCCATGGTGACTGTGACTGAACCCTCCATGGTGACTGTGACTGAACCCTCCATGGTGACTGTGACTGAACCCTCCATGGTGACTGTGACTGAACCCTCCATGGTGACTGTGACTGAACCCTCCACGGTGACTGTGACTGAACCCTCCATGGTGACTGTGACTGAACCCTCCACGGTGACTGTGACTGAACCCTCCATGGTGACTATGACTGAACCCTCCACGGTGACTGTGACTGAACCCTCCATGGTGACTGTGACTGAACCCTCCATGGTGACTGTGACTGAACCCTCCATGGTGACTGTGACTGAACCCTCCATGGTGACTGTGACTGAACCCTCCACGGTGACTGTGACTGAACCCTTCATGGTGACTGTGACAAAAGCCCTCCATGGTGAATGTGACTGAACCCTCCATGGTGACTGTGACTGAAGCCTCCATGGTGACTGTGACTGAACCCTCCATAGTGACTGTGAAGCCCTCCATGGTGAATGTGACTGAGCCATCCATGGTGAATGTGACTGAACCCTCCACGGCGGCTGTGACTGAAGCCCTCCACAGTGACTGTGACTGAAGCCCTCCATGGTGACTGTGACTGAAGCCCTCCATGGTGACTGTGACAGAAGCCCTCCACAGTGACTGTGACTGAAGCCCTCCATGATAACTGTGACTGAAGCCCTCCATAGTGACTGTGAATGAACCCTCCATGATAACTGACTGAAACCCTCCATAGTGACTGTGACTGAAGCCCTCCATGGTGACTGAAGCCCTCCGTGGTGACTGTGACTGAAGCCCTCCATAGTGACTGTGACTGAAACCCTGTGAATGAACCCTCCACGGTAACTGTGACTGAAGCCCTCCATGGTGACTGAAGCCCTCCATGGTGACTGTGACTGAAGCCCTCCATAGTGACTGTGACTGAAGCCCTCCATGGTGACTGTGACTGAAACCCTGTGAATGAACCCTCCACGGTAACTGTGACTGAAGCCCTCCATAGTGACTGTGACTGAAACCCTGTGAATGAACCCTCCACGGTAACTGTGACTGAAGCCCTCCATGGTGACTGAAGCCCTCCATAGTGACTGTGACTGAAGCCCTCCATGGTGACTGAAGCCCTCCATGGTGACTGAAGCCCTCCATGGTGACTGAAGCCCTCCATGGTGACTGTGACTGAAGCCCTCCATAGTGACTGTGACTGAAACCCTCCACGGTGACTGTGAATGAACCCTCCACGGTAACTGTGACTGAAGCCCTCCTTTTTAACTGTGGGAACTGGGATTACACCCTGTCTGTGTTTCCCCCCCCTGCCTCAGATTAGTGACCTAAACTACCTCACGCCGCACACAGGAAAAGCACATATTTCCTTATTCATGATTGATCTGCGCTCGCCATAGATGGCCTCATGGGCAGTTACCACCGTGAGTTACCCAGTGTTTGTTTCTCTGGATTCTGTGGCTTTGAACAGTGTCCAACAAGAGAAAAACTTGACACAATGCGGAGAGATTAGTTTTGTACGGGTCAGATTTAGGAGCGAAGGGACATGTGCTTTTCCATTACACCAGTGTTGTCCTTCTGAGGAGTTTTAACCAGCCTTGTCGTGTAAACACTGAGACAGCACAGAGTTCATGGTCTGTTGAAGACTAAGTTACTCTGGTACAGAAACCCCCCTCCCTGCTCCTCACAGCTCCTCCCTGCCCCTCCCTGCTCCTCACAGCTCCTCACTGCTCCTCCCTGCTCCTCACTGCTCCTCCCTGCTCCTCCCTGCCCCTCACTGCCCCTCCCTGCTCCTCCCTGCTCCTCACTGCTCCTCACTGCTCCTCCCTGCTCATCACTGCTCCTCCCTGCTCCTCCCTGCTCCTCACTGCTCCGCACTGCTCCTCCCTGCTCCTCACTGCTCCTCACTGCCCCTCCCTGCTCCTCACTGCCCCTCACTGCCCCTCACTGCTCCTCCCTGCTCCTCACTGCCCCTCCCTGCTCCTCACTGCTCCTCCCTGCTCCTCACTGCCCCTCCCTGTTCCTCACTGCCCCTCACTGCCCCTCCCTGCTCCTCCCTGCTCCTCACTGCCCCTCCCTGCTCCTCACTGCTCCTCCCTGCTCCTCACTGCCCCTCCCTGTTCCTCACTGCCCATCACATCTCCTCCCTGCTCCTCAAGCTGTTGTTGTGTTGTATGTATTCATTTGATGCACAGTTCTAATGGTGCACCATCTCTCTTCTTCTCTCTCCTCCTCTTCCTCTCTCTCCTCTTCTTCTCTCCTCCTCTTCTTCTCTCTCCTCCTCTTCCTCTCTCTCCTCTTCTTCTCTCCTCCTCTTCCTCTCTCCTCCTCTTCCTCTCTCTCCTCTTCTTCTCTCCTCCTCTTCCTCTCTCTCCTCTTCTTCTCTCTCTCCTCTTCTTCTCTCCTCCTCTTCCTCTCTCTCCTCTTCTTCTCTCCTCCTCTTCTTCTCTCCTCCTCTTCTTCTTCTCTCCTCCTCTTCTTCTCTCCTCCTCTTCTTCTCTCTCCTCCTCTTCTTCTTCTCTCCTCCTCCAGTTGGATCTCCAGTCATGCTGTGTGTTCCTCCCCAACGACAGCCTCCCCTCTCCCAGCACCATTATCTGTGGAGACATCCCCGGTACTGTCCGTAGCTGGTACCACAACCAGGCCACCATGCCTGGGACTCTGGTAGTCTGCCTGCCCCATATCACTGTGCTGTCTGCTGGACACAAATACATGGAGCCCCTGCAAGACCTCCCCTTCATGGTGTCCAGGCCCATACTGGAGGAAGGTAGGTTATTACACGTTATTACACCTGTTATAACACCTGTTATAGCAGGACCTCCCCTTCATGGTGTCCAGGCCCATACTGGAGGAAGGTAGGTTATTACATGTTATTACACCTGTTATAACACCTGTTATAGCAGGACCTCTCCTTCACGGTGTCCAGGACCAGACTGGAGGGAGGGAGGTAGTTATTACACCTGTTATAGCAGGACCTCTCCTTAATGGTGTCCAGGACCATACGGAGGAAGGGAGGTTGTTATAACACCTGTTATAGCAAGACCTTCCCTTCATGGTGTCCAGGCCCATACTCGAGGAAGGTAGGTTATTACATGTTATTACACCTGTTATAACACCTGTTATAGCAGGACCTCTCCTTCATGGTGTCCAGGACCAGACTGGAGGGAGGGAGGTTGTTATAACACCTGTTATAGCAGGACCTCTCCTTCATGGTGTCCAGGACCAGACTGGAGGAAGGGAGGTGGTTATTACACCTGTTATAGCAGGACCTCTCCTTCATGGTGTCCAGGACCAGACTGGAGGGAGGGAGGTAGTTATTACACCTGTTATAGCAGGACCTCTCCTTCATGGTGTCCAGGACCAGACTGGAGGAAGGGAGGTTGGTCATAACACCTGTTATAGCAGGACCTCTCCTTCATGGTGTCCAGGACCAGACTGGAGGGAGGTTGTTATAACACCTGCTATAGCAGGACCTCTCCTTCATGGTGTCCAGGACCAGACTGGAGGGAGGTTGTTATAACACCTGTTATAGCAGGACCTCTCCTTCATGGTGTCCAGGACCAGACTGGAGGGAGGTTGTATTCTGAATCGTATATGGGAGGTTGTTATAACACCCAAATCATGTCCCAAATCAGAACCAAATGAGCCCTAGCTGTCCCAAATCAGAACCAAATGAGCCCTAGTTGTCCCAAATCAGAACCAAATGAGCCCTAGCTGTCCCAAATCAGAACCAAATGAGCCCTAGCTGTCCCAAATCAGAACCAAATGAGCCCTAGCTGTCCCAAATCAGAACCAAATGAGCCCTAGCTGTCCCAAATCAGAACCAAATGAGCCCTAGCTGTCCCAAATCAGAACCAAATGAGCCCTAGCTGTCCCAAATCAGAACCAAATGAGCCCTAGCTGTCCCAAATCAGAACCAAATGAGCCCCAGCTGTCCCAAATCAGAACCAAATGAGCCCTAGCTTTCCCAAATCAGAACCAAATGAGCCCTAGCTGTCCCAAATCAGAACCAAATGAGCCCTAGCTGTCCCAAATCAGAACCAAATGAGCCCTAGCTGTCCCAAATCAGAACCAAATGAGCCCCAGCTGTCCCAAATCAGAACCAAATGAGCCCTAGCTGTCCCAAATCAGAACCAAATGAGCCCTAGCTGTCCCAAATCAGAACCAAATGAGCCCTAGCTGTCCCAAATCAGAACCAAATGAGCCCTAGCTGTCCCAAATCAGAACCAAATGAGCCCTAGCTGTCCCAAATCAGAACCAAATGAGCCTTGGCTGTCCCAAATCAGAACCAAATGAGCCCTAGCTGTCCCAAATCAGAACCAAATGAGCCCTAGCTGTCCCAAGTCAGAACCAAATGAGCCCTAGCTGTCCCAAATCAGAAACAAATGAGCCCTAGCTGTCCCAAATCAGAACCAAATGAGCCCTAGCTGTCCCAAATCAGAACCAAATGAGCCCTAGCTGTCCCAAATCAGAACCAAATGAGCCCTAGCTGTCCCAAATCAGAACCAAATGAGCCCTAGCTGTCCCAAATCAGAACCAAATGAGCCCCAGCTGTCCCAAATCAGAACCAAATGAGCCCTAGCTGTCCCAAATCAGAACCAAATGAGCCCTAGCTGTCCCAAATCAGAACCAAATGAGCCCTAGCTGTCCCAAATCAGAACCAAATGAGCCCTAGCTGTCCCAAATCAGAACCAAATGAGCCCTAGCTGTCCCAAATCAGAACCAAATGAGCCCTAGCTGTCCCAAATCAGAACCAAATGAGCCCTAGCTGTCCCAAATCAGAACCAAATGAGCCCTAGCTGTCCCAAGTCAGAACCAAATGAGCCCTAGCTGTCCCAAATCAGAAACAAATGAGCCCTAGCTGTCCCAAATCAGAACCAAATGAGCCCTAGCTGTCCCAAATCAGAACCAAATGAGCCCTAGCTGTCCCAAATCAGAACCAAATGAGCCCTAGCTGTCCCCCTAAACGTCTGGAACATGGACATGAGGAAGAGGACATGTTGAACACTGTGGGATGCTTGTGGTCGTATTCCTCATTTACCTTGAGAAATGACAGATCACCGGTCTTAGAGGCGAGACTGTTAGTGTGTGTGTGTGTGTGTGTGTGTGTGTGTGTGTGTGTGTGTGTGTGTGTGTGTGTGTGTGTGTGTGTGTGTGTGTGTGTGTTAGATCGATATATAGTACCGCTGTCTCTACATGTGGTGAAGGTGAGGTTGACATAGCCATGTCTATTCCTCCTCTAGAACATTCCGCCGTGCTCTCTGACAGAAAACGGGGGGGGGGGGGGGGACCCTGTTTTTATTTTTTTTTAAACTCCCTCGCTGGCTAAATGACATCAGAGTTGGGCACACACAGATTAACACAAAAAACCCCTCAGAACAAACACTTACATCAGCGGTCTGTCAGTGTAACAGTTAAAAGGAACGACCCCGTGGGTCTGGTAAATCATTCCCTGGCTTTGAAGGGCTCTTCATCTCTCATGGTTAATGCCCCGGATCAGAGCTAGCTGGGCTGCCTGGTAGAGATGTAGCGTGGCCGTTGCCTGGGGAAACGGGCTCTCTCCTTGTGTGTCTCTCTCTCTCTCTCTCAGGGAAACGGGCTCTCTCCTTGTGTGTGTCTCTCTCTCTCTCTCTCTCAGTGAAACGGGCTCTTTCCTTGTGTGTCTCTCTCTCTCAGGGAAACGGGCTCTCTCCTTGTGTGTCTCTCTCTCTCAGGGAAACGGGCTCTCTCCTTGTGTGTCTCTCTCTCTCAGGGAAACGGGCTCTCTCCTTGTGTGTCTCTGTCTCAGGGAAACGGGCTCTCTCCTTGTGTGTCTCTCCTTGTGTGTCTCTGTCTCAGGGAAACGGGCTCTCTCCTTGTGTGTCTCTTTCTCAGGGAAACGGGCTCTCTCCTTGTGTCTCTCTCTCTCAGGGAAACGGGCTCTCTCCTTGTGTGTCTCTCTCTCAGGGAAAACGGGGTCTCTCCTTGTGTGTCTCTGTCTCAGGGAAACGGGCTCTCTCCTTGTGTGTCTCTCTCTCTCAGGGAAACGGGCTCTCTCCTTGTGTGTCTCTCTCTCTCAGGGAAACGGGCTCTCTCCTTGTGTGTCTCTCTCTCTCAGGGAAACGGGCTCTCTCCTTGTGTGTCTCTGTCTCAGGGAAACGGGCTCTCTCCTTGTGTGTCTCTTTCTCAGGGAAACGGGCCGTGTGTGTGTGTGTGTGTGTTTAGGTGTGTGTGTGTGTGTGTGTGTGTTTAGATGTTGGACTCTCCACGCCTCCTCCTCCCCTACCAGCCAACAGTAATATGTTAGACTCTGAGGACCGTGAAACCAGGGTGGTCACCCTTAAATCAGGAGATGCCTGTCTGTCTCTGCCAACTGGGACCAGGCCCACCTTACTGCCTGGCCTGGCTGGTTGCCTGCCTCTGTCTCTGCCAACTAGGACCAGGCCCACCTTACTGCCTGGCCTGGCTGCCTGTCTCTGCCAACAAGGACCAGGCCCACCTTACTGCCTGGCTTGGCTGCCTGTCTCTGTCTCTGCCAACTAGGACCAGGCCCACCTTACTGCCTGGCCTGGCTGCCTGTCTCTGTCTCTGCCAACTAGGACCAGGCCCACCTTACTCCCTGGCCTGGCTGCCTGTCTCTGTCTCTGCCAACTAGGACCAGGCCCACCTCACTGCCTGGCCTGGCTGCCTGTCTCTGTCTCTGCCAACTAGGACCAGGCCCACCTCACTGCCTAGCCTGGCTGCCTGTCTCTGTCTCTGCCAACTAGGACCAGGCCCACCTCACTGCCTGGCCTGGCTTCCTGTCTCTGTCTCTGCCAACTAGGACCAGGCCCACCTTACTGCCTGTCTCTGTCTCTGCCAACTGGGAGCAGGCCCACCTTACTGCCTGGCCTGGCTGACCCTAACCCCTCTATGGCTCCAGTAGTGATGATTCTATGCCAAATGTCCTCCCTGAAGCCTCATCCTAAGTGTCAGCACCTGCTTCCTGTTGTCCTCCCTGAAGCCTCATCCTAAGTGTCAGCACCGGCTTCCTGTCGTCCTCCCTGAAGCCTCATCCTAAGTGTCAGCACCTGCTTCCTGTCGTCCTTCCTGAAGCCTCATCCTAAGTGTCAGCACCTGCTTCCTGTTGTCCTCCCTGAAGCCTCATCCAAAGTGTCAGCACCTGCTTCCTGTCGTCCTCCCTGAAGCCTCATCCTAAGTGTCAGCACCTGCTTCCTGTCGTCCTTCCTGAAGCCTCATCCTAAGTGTCAGCACCTGCTTCCGGTCGTCCTTCCTGAAGCCTCATCCTAAGTGTCAGCACCGGCTCCCTGTTGTCCTTCCTGTCTCCCTGTATTAACCCTGTCTCTCTCCCTTCCCCCCTGTCTCTCTCCCTTCCCCCTGTCTCTCTCCCTTCCCCCTGTCTCTCTCCCTTCCCCCTGTCTCTCTCCCCCTTCCCCCTGTCTCTCTCCCTTCCCCCCTGTCTCTCTCCCTTCCCCCCTGTCTCTCTCCCTCCCCCCCTGTCTCTCTCCCTTCCCCCCTGTCTCTCTCCCCCTTCCCCCCTGTCTCTCTCCCTTCCCCCCTGTCTCTCTCCCTCCCCCCTGTCTCTCTCCCTTCCCCCCTGTCTCTCTCCCTTCCCCCCTGTCTCTCTCCCTTCCCCCCTGTCTCTCTCCCTTCCCCCCTGTCTCTCTCCCTTCCCCCCTGTCTCTCTCCCTTCCCCCCTGTCTCTCTCCCTTCCCCCCTGTCTCTCTCCCCCTTCCCCCCTGTCTCTCTCCACCTCCCCCCTGTCTCTACACCTCCCCCCTGTCTCTCTCCCTTCCCCCCTGTCTCTCTCCCTTCCCCCTGTCTCTCTCCCCCTTCCCCCCTGTCTCACTCCACCTCCCCCTGTCTCTACACCTCCCCCCTGTCTCTCTCCCTTCCCCCCTGTCTCTCTCCCTTCCCCCCTGTCTCTCTCCCTTCCCCCCTGTCTCTCTCCCTTCCCCCCTGTCTCTCTCCCTTCCCCCCTGTCTCTCTCCCTTCCCCCCTGTCTCTCTCCCTTCCCCCCTGTCTCTCTCCCTTCCCCCCTGTCTCTCTCCCCCTTCCCCCCTGTCTCTCTCCACCTCCCCCCTGTCTCTACACCTCCCCCCTGTCTCTCTCCCTTCCCCCCTGTCTCTCTCCCTCCCCCCTGCCCTGCCCAGGTGATGCCTTCCCGTGGACCATAACCCTGAGCCAGTTCAGTGTGTACACCCTGTTGGGTCAGCAGCGGTCTCTGAGTCTCCTGGAGCCGATGGGCTGTACCTCCACCCTGGCCGTCACCTCCCACAAACTGCAGGCCGCGGGCCCCGAAGGACGCCACGCCTTCATCGTCTGTCTGCACGTTGACCTGGAACCTCTGAACATCAAGGTCTCTAACCCCCAGGTTAGTAGATACATACACACACTCTGACCCCCAGGACCCCCAGGTTAGTAGATACATACACACACTCTGACCCCCAGGACCCCCAGGTTAGTAGATACATACACACACTCTGACCCCCAGGACCCCCAGGTTAGTAGATACATACACACACTCTAACCCCCATGACCCCCAGGTTAGTAGATACATACACACACTCTGACCCCCAGGACCCCCAGATTAGTAAACACATACACACACTCTGACCCCCAGGACCCCCAGATTAGTAAATACATACACACACTCTAACCCCCAGGACCCCCAGGTTAGTAGATACATACACACACTCTGACCCCCAGGACCCCCAGATTAGTAAATACATACACACACTCTAACCCCCAGGACCCCCAGGTTAGTAAATACATACACACACTCTGACCCCCAGGACCCCCATGTTAGTAAATACATACACACACTCTGACCCCCAGGACCCCCATGTTAGTAAATACATACACACACTCTAACCCCCAGGTTAGTAAATACATACACACACTCTAACCCCCAGGACCCCCAGGCTAGTAAATACATACACACACTCTGACCCCCAGGACCCCCATGTTAGTAAATACATACACACACTCTAACCCCCGACCCCCAGGACCCCCAGGTTAGTAGATACATACACACACTCTGACCCCCAGGACCCCCAGGTTAGTAAATACATACACACACTCTGACCCCCAGGTTAGTAGATACATACACACACTCTAACCCCCAGGACCCCCAGGTTAGTAAATACATACACACACTCTGACCCCCAGGACCCCCAGGTTAGTAGATACATACACACACTCTAACCCCCCAGGACCCCCAGGACCCCCAGGTTAGTAAATACATACACACACTCTAACCCCCAGGACCCCCAGGTTAGTAAATACATACACACACTCTAACCTCCAGGACCCCCAAGACCCCCAGGTTAGTAAATACATACACACACTCTAACCCCCAGGACCCCCAGGTTAGTAAATACATACACACACTCTAACCCCCGGGACCCCCAGGACCCCCAGGTTAGTAGATACATACACACACTTTAACCCCCAGGACCCCCAGGTTAGTAAATACATACACACACTCTAACCCCCGGGACCCCCAGGTTAGTAAACACATACACACACTCTAACCCCCGACCCCCAGGACCCCCAGGTTAGTAAACACATACACACACTCTAACCCCCGACCCCCAGGACCCCCAGGTTAGTAAATACATACACACACTCTAACCCCCAGGACCCCCAGGCTAGTAAATACATACACACACTCTGACCCCCAGGACCCCCATGTTAGTAAATACATACACACACTCTAACCCCCGACCCCCAGGACCCCCAGGTTAGTAGATACATACACACACTCTGACCCCCAGGACCCCCAGGTTAGTAAATACATACACACACTCTGACCCCCAGGTTAGTAGATACATACACACACTCTAACCCCCAGGACCCCCAGGTTAGTAAATACATACACACACTCTGACCCCCAGGACCCCCAGGTTAGTAGATACATACACACACTCTAACCCCCCAGGACCCCCAGGACCCCCAGGTTAGTAAATACATACACACACTCTAACCCCCAGGACCCCCAGGTTAGTAAATACATACACACACTCTAACCTCCAGGACCCCCAAGACCCCCAGGTTAGTAAATACATACACACACTCTAACCCCCAGGACCCCCAGGTTAGTAAATACATACACACACTCTAACCCCCGGGACCCCCAGGACCCCCAGGTTAGTAGATACATACACACACTTTAACCCCCAGGACCCCCAGGTTAGTAAATACATACACACACTCTAACCCCCGGGACCCCCAGGTTAGTAAACACATACACACACTCTAACCCCCGACCCCCAGGACCCCCAGGTTAGTAAACACATACACACACTCTAACCCCCGACCCCCAGGACCCCCAGGTTAGTAAATACATACACACACTCTAACCCCCAGGACCCCCAGGACCCCCAGGTTAGTAGATACATACACACACTCTGACCCCCAGGAACCCCAGGTTAGTAAATACATACACACACTCTGACCCCCAGGACCCCCAGGTTAGTAGATACATTCACACACTCTGACCCCCAGGACCCCCAGGTTAGTAGATACATACACACACTAGTAGAGAAGCTTAGAGAACAGTGCATTTCAGTAGAGAAGTCTCCCCCTGTCTCTGTCTGTCTCTCTGTCTGTCTCTCTCTGTCTCTGTCTGTCTGTCTCTGTCTCTGTCTCTCTCTCTGTCTCTCTCTGTCTCTGTTTCTGTCTCTCTCTCTCTCTGTCTGTCTCTCCCTGTCTCTCTCTCTCTAT
>NW_028322092.1:2630000-2692500 GCF_057628025.1 Oncorhynchus mykiss
CTCTGTTCTGTTCTGTTCTTCTCTGTTCTGTTCTTCTCTGTTCTGTTCTTCTCTGTTCTGTTCTTCTCTGCTCTGTTCTGTTCTGCTCTTCTCTGTTCTGTTCTGTTCTGTTCTTCTCTGTTCTGTTCTTCTCTGTTCTGTTCTGCTCTGTTCTGTTCTGTTCTTCTCTGTTCTGTTCTGTTCTTCTCTGTTCCGTTCTTCTCTGTTCTGTTCTTCTCTGTTCTGTTCTTCTCTGTTCTGTTCTGTTCTGTTCTGCTCTTCTCTGTTCTTCTCTGTTCTTCTCTGTTATGCTCTGTTCTGCTCTGTTCTGCTCTTCTCTGTTCTGTTCTTCTCTGTTCTGCTCTTCTCTGTTCTGTTCTGCTCTTCTCTGTTCTGTTCTTCTCTCTTCTGTTCTTCTCTGTTCTTCTCTGTTCTGCTCTTCTCTGTTCTTCTCTGTTCTGCTCTTCTCTGTTATGCTCTGCTCTGTTCTGCTCTTCTCTGCTCTTCTCTGTTCTTCTCTGTTCTGTTATTTTCTGCTCTGTTCTGTTCTGCTCTGCTCTGTTCTGTTCTTCTCTGTTCTGTTCTTCTCTGTTCTGTTCTGTTCTCCTCTGTTCTGTTCTGTTCTGTTCTGTTCTATTCTTCTCTGTTCTGTTCTGTTCTGTTCTCTGTTCTGTTCTGTTCTGTTCTTCTCTGTTCTGTTCTGTTCTGTTCTCTGCTCTGTTCTGTTCTTCTCTGTTCTGTTCTGTTCTTCTCTGTTCTGTTCTGTTCTGTTCTTCTCTGTTCTGTTCTCCTCTCCTCTCTTGTATCTCCTCTCCTCTCTTGTATCTCCTCTCCTCTCCTCTCCTCTCCTCTCCTCTCCTCTCCTCTCCTCTCCTCTCCTCTCCTCTCCTCTCCTCTCTTGTATCTCCTCTCCTCTCCTCTCCTCTCCTCTCCTCTCCTCTCCTCTCCTCTCCTCTCCTCTCCTCTCCTCTCCTCTCCTCTCCTCTCCTCTCCTCTCCTCCCCTCCTCTCCTCTCCTCTCCTCTCCTCTGATCTGAGAGCTGCTGACCTCTCAGGGTGAAATGCAGTTGAATGAGTAATTACAGATGTATCTCTCTCTCCTTCAGGTCCAGTTGCTGTACGAGTTGTTCCTGTCCTGGAGTTCAACGTGGGCCCGTCTGGAGAAGAGGGGCATCCTACGTCAGACCTCCACTATCCCAGACCCCCCTACTGGGCCGACCCCCTCCTCCCCCGTCCGCTCCAGCACCGCTCTCCCAGACACAAGCACCTGCTCCCCCTCTGCTGATTTTGGATCCCCCACCGAGGTTAGACACACACACACACACACACACACACACGGAGGCAGGCACATGTAGGCACACACACACACACACACACACACACGGAGGCAGACACATGTAGGCATATACACACACACACACACACACACACACTCGGAGGCAGACACATGTAGGCATGCACACACACCCCTCACACTAAGTGCAGTATAAAGTTGATGTTTTACCCAGGGTGCCGTGCCTCATGAAGTCACGTGTTTACATGTAGCCGAACGTGATTTATCAAATCTAGTTTTTTGTGTCGGTCCTGAGCGGCGATGTCAGCGTCCAACACATGGTGTGTGTTCGGCTGTGTTGGTGTGTGTGTGTGTGTGTGTGTGTGTGTGTGTGTGTGTGTGTGTGTGTGTGTGTGTGTGTGTGTGTGTGTGTGTGTGTGTGTGTGTGTGTTCGGCTGTGTTGGTGGAAGAACGTTGTTGTGTTTGTTCGGAGAGGGTTTTAACATTCTCTGGAAAAAACCCGTCAGGTTTGTTCTCCTACTAAACACGACCCACGGTGGACTGTTGATGTCCATTTGATGAGTGTAAGCCAACGCTGATTGAGTATAAACCTGCCGTTCCAGACCTCTTCATCTGGAGAAAACAATAACCTGGATACTCTGCTTCAGAAAAACACCCTTTAGACTGAACTGTGACGAGGCTCTGCCCTGGGGGGTTAACGAGGCCTGCTCTGCCCTGGGGGGGTGACGAGGCCTGCTCTGCCCTGGGGGGTTAACGAGGCCTGCTCTGCCCTGGGGGGTTAACGAGGCCTGCTCTGCCCTGGGGGGGTGACGAGGCCTGCTCTGCCCTGGGGGGGTGACGAGGCCTGCTCTGCCCTGGGGGGTGACGAGGCCTGCTCTGCCCTGGGGGGGGGTAACGAGGCCTGCTCTGCCCTGGGGGGGTGACGAGGCCTGCTCTGCCCTGGGGGGGTAACGAGGCCTGCTCTGCCCTGGGGGGGTGACGAGGCCTGCTCTGCCCTGGGTGAGTGACGAGGCCTGCTCTGCCCTGGGGGGGGTAACGAGGCCTGCTCTGCCCTGGGGGGGTGACGAGGCCTGCTCTGCCCTGGGGGGGTGACGAGGCCTGCTCTGCCCTGGGGGGTAACGAGGCATGCTCTGTCCTGGGGGGTAACAAGGCCTGCTCTGCCCTGGGGGGTGATGAGGTTCTGTCCTGGGGGGTAACGAGGCCTGCTCTGCCCTGGGGGGACAGACAGACAGGCGGTAAGGCAGGCAGGCAGACAGAGGGGCATGCAGGCGGTAAGGCAGGCAGACAGACATACAGACAGAGGGGCATGCAGGCGGTAAGGCAGGCAGACAGAGAGACAGAGGGGCATGCAGGCGGTAAGGCAGGCATACAGAGGGGCGAGCAGGCGGTAAGGCAGGTAGACATACAGACAGAGGGGCATGCAGGCGGTAAGGCAGGCAGACAGACAGAGGGGCATGCAGGCGGTAAGGCGTTCATACAGAGGGGCATGCAGGCGGTAAGGCAGGCAGACAGAGGGGCATGCAGGCGGTAAGGCAGGCAGACAGAGGGGCATGCAGGCGGTAAGGCAGGCATACAGAGGGGCATGCAGGCGGTAAGGCGGGCATGCAGGCGGTAAGGCAGGCAGACAGTGGGGCATTCAGGCGGTAAGGCAGGCATACAGAGGGCATGCAAGCGGTAAGGCAGGCAGACAGAGGGGCATGCAGGCGGTAAGGCAGGCAGACAGTGGGGCATGCAGGCGGTAAGGCAGGCAGACAGAGAGGTATGCAGGCGGTAAGGCAGGCATACAGAGGGGCATGCAGGCGGTAAGGCAGGCAGACAGAGGGACATGCAGGCGGTAAGGCAGGCATACAGAGGGGCATGCAGGCGGTAAGGCGGGCATGCAGGCGGTAAGGCAGGCAGACAGAGGGGCATTCAGGCGGTAAGGCAGGCATACAGAGGGCATGCAAGCAGTAAGGCAGGCAGACAGAGGGACATGCAGGCGGTAAGGCAGGCAGACAGTGGGGCATGCAGGCGGTAAGGCAGGCAGACAGAGAGGTATGCAGGCGGTAAGGCAGGCATACAGAGGGGCATGCAGGCGGTAAGGCAGGCATACAGAGGGGCATGCAGGCGGTAAGGCAGGCAGACAGAGGGGCATGCAGGCGGTAAGGCAGGCATACAGAGGGCATGCAGGCGGTAAGGCAGGCAGACAGAGGGGCATGCAGGCGGTAAGGCAGGCAGACAGTGGGGCATGCGGGCGGTAAGGCAGGCAGACAGAGGGGCATGCAGGCGGTAAGGCAGGCAGACAGAGGGGCATGCAGGCGGTAAGGCAGGCATACAGAGGGGCATGCAGGCGGTAAGGCAGGCATACAGAGGGGCATGCAGGCGGTAAGGCAGACATACAGAGGGGCATGCAGGCGGTAAGGCAGGCAGGCAGACAGTGGGGCATGCAGGCGGTAAGGCAGGCATACAGAGGGGCATGCAGGCGGTAAGGCAGGCATACAGAGGGGCATGCAGGCGGTAAGGCAGGCAGACAGAGGGGCTTGCCGGCGGTGGGGTATGCAGGCGGAAAAGTGTAAAGGCGGTAAGGCAGGCAGAGGAGGGACAGGCAGGCAGAGGAGGGACAGGCAGGCGGTAAGGCAGGCAGGTGGTAAGGCCCCTGACAGACCACTTGTCAGTGTTTACTCGAGTACAAACAGTGGGAGAAGTGTTTAGTCCTCTGGGACGCCGGCTGATTGAGCAAGAATGCAGGAGCTGTTTTGATAAGTCAGCAACCTCCAAACACCCTCCGACCCTCCCCTCTCTCGTTCCCCTTCCCTCCTCTCTCCCCTCCTCTCTCTCTCTCTCCCTCTGCCCCCACTCCTCTCTCCCTCCTCCCTCTCTCTCTCCCTCCTCCCCCCTCCACTCTCCCTCCTCTCTCTCTCCCTCCTCTTTCTCTTTCTCTCTCTCCCTCTCTCTCCCTCATCTCTCTCTCTCTCTCTCTCTCCCTCCTCTCTCTCTCTCCCCCCCCCCTCCTCTCTCCCTCCTCTCTCTCTCTCCCTCCTCTCTCTCTCTCCCTCCCCCCCTCCTCTCTCCCTCCTCTCTCTCTATCTCTCCCTCGCTCTCTCTCCCTCCTCTCTCTCTATCTCCCTCTCTCTCCCTCCTCTCTCTCTCTCCCTCCTCTCTCTTTATCTCTCTCTCGCTCTCTCTCCCTCCTCTCTCTCTCCCTCCTCTCTCTTTATCTCTCTCTCGCTCTCTCTCCCTCCTCTCTCTCTATCTCTCCCTCTCTCTCTCCCTCCTCTCTCTCTCTCTCTCTCTCGCTCTCTCTCCCTCCTCTCTCTCTCTCCCTCCTCTCTCTCTCTCCCTCCCCCCCTCCTCTCTCCCTCCTCTCTCTCTATCTCTCCCTCTATCTCCCTCCTCTCTCTCTCTCCCTCCTCTCTCTTTCTCTCTCTCTCGCTCTCTCTCTCTATCTCCCTCTCTCTCCCTCCTCTCTCTCTCTCCCTCCTCTCTCTTTATCTCTCTCTCGCTCTCTCTCCCTCCTCTCTCTCTCCCTCCTCTCTCTTTATCTCTCTCTCGCTCTCTCTCCCTCCTCTCTCTCTATCTCTCCCTCTCTCTCTCTCCCTCCTCTCTCTCTCTCTCTCTCTTGCTCTCTCTCCCTCCTCTCTCTCTCTCCCTCCTCTCTCTCCCTCTCTCTCTCTCTCTCCCTCCTCTCTCTCTCTCTCTCCCTCTCCCTCTCTCTCTCCCTCTCTCTCTCTCTCTCCCTCTCTCTCTCTCTGTGTTTGGGTCTCTCTGATGAGTGAAGACAAACAGTGCTGAGTGAATAAATGTGTCTCCTGTGTGGGTAAGCGGCGCAGCGCGGCAGTGGGCCCAGGAATTAGAATGTATACTTTAGGGCCTGGCGTGCGGAGGTGTGGGAACGAGGATGTCTTTGGCCCACAGGAGGAGGAGAGGAAGCTGAGACAGGCAGGCCTGGAGGAACGTGGTCCAACCCCCCCCACCACCACTCTGCTAGCTCAGCTCAAGGCCTCACGTTGGGGGGCCGGGAGGGGCTGGGGGTTAGGGGGGGCGGGGCGGGGGGGGTTAGGGGGGCCGGGATGGGTTGGGGGGGCGGGCCGGGAGGGGCTGGGGGTTGGGGGGGGGACTGGGAGGGGTTGGGAGGGGCTGGGGGCCGGGGGAGGGAGGGGCTGGGGGGCCGGGGGTTGGGGGTGTGTGTGATAGTGAATCTTTATTTAAGATCAGAATAACACATTCCAGGTTCAGTGTATATATACACATATATTTATAAACTGGGTGGTTCAAGCCCTGAATGCTGATTGGCTGACAGCCGTGGTATTTATGAGCTCCCGAGTGGTGCATAGGTCTGAGGCACTGTGTCTCGTTGCTAGAGGCATCACTACAGACACACTGGTTCGAATCCAGGCTGTATCACAACCGGCCGTGATTGGGAGTCCCACCGAGGTTAGACACAAACTCAATATAGTTTGAAATGACTGAAAGCAAATGGAAACAGAAGTGATGATGAATCCACGTTCATACAGGGTCCAGCTGCTAATAACCACCCACGTTCATACAGGTTCTAGCTGCTAATAACCACCCATGTTCATACAGGTTCTAGCTGCTAATAACCACCCACGTTCATACAGGGTCCAGCTGCTAATAACCACCCACATTCATACAGGTTCTAGCTGCTAATAACCACCCACGTTCATACAGGGTCCAGCTGCTAATAACCACCCACGTTCATACAGGTTCTAGCTGCTAATAACCACCCACGTTCATACAGGGTCCAGCTGCTAATAACCACCCACGTTCATACAGGTTCTAGCTGCTAATAACCACCCATGTTCATACAGGGTCCAGCTGCTAATAACCACCCACGTTCATACAGGTTCTAGCTGCTAATAACCACCCATGTTCATACAGGGTCCAGCTGCTAATAACCACCCACGTTCATACAGGTTCTAGCTGCTAATAACCACCCATGTTCATACAGGGTCCAGCTGCTAATAACCACCCACGTTCATACAGGTTCTAGCTGCTAATAACCACCCATGTTCATACAGGGTCCAGCTGCTAATAACCACCCATGTTCATACAGGGTCCAGCTGCTAATAACCACCCATGTTCATACAGGGTCCAGCTGCTAATAACCACCCATGTTCATACAGGGTCCAGCTGCTAATAACCACCCATGTTCATACAGGGTCCAGCTGCTAATAACCACCCACGTTCATACAGGGTCCAGCTGCTAATAACCACCCATGTTCATACAGGGTCTAGCTGCTAATAACCACCCACGTTCATACGGGGTCCAGCTGCTAATAACCACCCACGTTCATATGGGGTCCAGCTGCTAATAACCACCCACGTTCATACAGGGTCTAGCTGCTAATAACCACCCACGTTCATACAGGGTCCAGCTGCTAATAACCACCCACGATCATATGGGGTCCAGCTGCTAATAACCACCCACGTTCATACGGGGTCTAGCTGCTAAGAACCACCCACGTTCATACAGTTTCCCACGTGGAAACGAGACGCTCGGGGAGCGTCGATAATTCCAAAAACCACGGATAGAGGACCGTTTTTACGATCATTTTTAACAGCGAGGAAATAAATATATATATTTTTTGTAAATCACTGCGGCCCTCCGAATGCCCCCCCCCCCCCCAAATGAGTTTGACACCCCTGGTTTAAGATCAGGATTGTAGAAAATGGTAGTTACGGGTGTTTATAAAAAATCTAAAATCTCTGAGTCAGAAGGGGGGGGGGATACCCCCTACTCCCCCTCCCCTCACCCCTTCCTTATCAGCTCCACCTTGTTAAAATGTCCAGGGGAGAACTCTGCAGGGCTCAATCCCAAATGGACATCTCAGCCCTGTGAGCTTGTGGAGATCTGAGAGGATTTGACAGCATTTTGATAAGCAACATGGTAATGTCCTCACCTCGCTCTCTGATAGGCCCAAATATGACGTTTCACCAGATTCCTTATGTACCAATCGAATCCTCTCAGATCTCCACACGTTCGTAGGGTTTAGGGTTCCGTTAAGGGATTGGGCCTATCGTCTGTCACGTTACCCATCTCTCCCTCTCCTGGACCAGGAAGCCCTGTTGGGTTTCCTTGGCAACAGGTAATGGCCTCCAGTGACGCGGATCGAGGTGATTGGAAGATCATTTTAACGTATTACCTTGAGTGTGAATCACTTTGTTAGGTATGTGTGTAGAGGGGGTCTATTGTAGTGCACTATGTGGGGAATAGGGCCCTGGTCTAAAGTAGTGCACTATGTAGGGAATAGGGCCCTGGTCTAAAGTAGTGCACTATGTAGGGAATAGGGTTCTGGTCTAAAGTAGTGCACTATGTAGGGAATAGGGTCCTGGTCTAAAGTAGTGCACTATGTAGGGAATAGGGTTCTGGTCTAAAGTAGTGCACTATGTAGGGAATAGGGTTCTGGTCTAAAGTAGTGCACTATGTAGGGAATAGGGTCCTGGTCTAAAGTAGTGCACTATGTAGGGAATAGGGCCCTGGTCTAAAGTAGTGCACTATGTAGGGAATAGGGCCCTGGTCTAAAGTAGTGCACTATGTAGGGAATAGGGCCCTGGTCTAAAGTAGTGCACTATGTAGGGAATAGGGTCCTGGTCTAAAGTAGTGCACTATGTAGGGAATAGGGTTCTGGTCTAAAGTAGTGCACTATGTAGGGAATAGGGTTCTGGTCTAAAGTAGTGCACTATGTAGGGAATAGGGTCCTGGTCTAAAGTAGTGCACTATGTAGGGAATAGGGCCCTGGTCTAAAGTAGTGCACTATGTAGGGAATAGGGCCCTGGTCTAAAGTAGTGCACTATGTAGGGAATAGGGCCCTGGTCTAAAGTAGTGCACTATATGGAATAGGGCTCTGGTCTAAAGTAGTGCACTATGTAGGGAATAGGGCCCTGGTCTAAAGTAGTGCACTATATGGAATAGGGCCCTGGTCTAAAGTAGTGCACTATGTAGGGAATAGGGCTCCATTTGGGACGTAACAGGACAGTATCTCACCAAGGGCCCTGGATAATAAACTACACAGACATTTAATTCAGAGGATAATTGTTAACTCCTAGAGTCAGTTTATTGTTCCCGCCTGGCCCGACCCCCACATGCTTCTCATCAGCAATCCCCAAGATTCCATCCCATAATAATCTGAATCTATTTTTAACATCTGAATCAGAATGTGTTTATCTCGTTGTTGTTTCCTGAGACCTGAGAGGAGAGGAGAGGAGAGGAGAGGAGAGGAGAGGAGGGGAGAGGAGGGGGGAGAGGAGAGGAGAGGAGTAACGTCTGAATCAGAATGTGTTTATCTCGTTGTCGTCTGTTGTTTCCTGAGACCTGAGAGGAGAGGAGAGGAGAGGAGAGGAGAGGAGTAACGTCTGAATCAGAATGTGTTTATCTCGTTGTCGTCTGTTGTTTCCTGAGACCTGAGAGGAGAGGAGAGGAGAGGAGAGGAGAGGAGTAACGTCTGAATCAGAATGTGTTTATCTCGTTGTCGTCTGTTGTTTACTGAGACCTGCAGTCAGACACCCTCAAATTCACAATTCAGTTTGATTACAGCTGCTGATTAACATCAACCCCAGTTACCATACGGAGAGGAGGAGAGGGGAGAGAGGAGGAGAGGGGAGGAGAGGGGAGGAGGGGAGAGGAGGGGAGAGGAGAGATGAGGAGAGATGAGGAGAGGAGAGGAGAGGAGAGGAGAGGGAATGAGGGGATGAGGGGAGAGGAGGGGAGAGAGAATGAGAGGAGAGGAGATGGAATGAGGGGAGAGGAGAGGAGAGGAGAGGAGAGGAGAGGAGATGGAATGAGGGGATGAGGGGAGAGGAGGGGAGAGAGAATGAGAGGAGAGGAGATGGAATGAGGGGAGAGGAGAGGAGAGGAGAGGAGAGAGAGGAGAGGAGAGGAGAGGAATGAGGGAAGAGGGAATGAGAGGAGAGGAGACATAGTTTCTCCGTCTGGTTTGTGTTTAGAATGGGTAATCAGAAGGACCACAGAGGGTTTCATTGAGCTGGTCGATAACCATGTTACCCCGAACTACTGTACTCACCAACCACAGGTTAATACCACGATACCAGCACCCTGACACACACACACACCACCCTGACACACACACCACCCTGACACACACACACACACACACACACACACACACACACACACACACACACACACACACACACACACACACACACACACCACCCTGACACACACACACACACACACACCACCCTGACACACACACACACACACACACACCACCCTGACACACACACCACCCTGACACACACACACCACCCTGACACACACACACACACACACACACCACCCTGACACACACAGACACACACACCATGCTGACACACACGCGGTCTGTCATTACACTGACAGGATCACTCTGCTCAGTGGAAAATCTCTCTCCAAGGCTGTAAATTGCCATATTGTTTGTTTGTAGCGTTCCCACTCAGCGTGTCAGCCACACAGAGATATGTCTGGAAAACAGATCCCCCAGAGGGCAATGGGAAGAGATGGGAGAGGAGGAAAACATGGCCCAATGTTGTCATCCCTAGTCTCTTGCCAAACCCAGTAATGAGCTAAGAGTTAACAGAAGGACTCCTGGGCCGCCTCCTCCTCTTCCTCCTTCTCCTCTTCCTCCTTCTCCTCTTCCTCCTTCTCCTCTTCCTTCTCCTCCTTCTCCTCCTTCTCCTCCTCTTCCTCCTTCTCCTCTGCCTCTTCCTCCTCCTCTTCCCTTCTCCTATGCCTCCTCCTTGTCCTTTACTCCTTCTCCTCCTTATCTTTGGAGTTAACAGAGGGGCCTCCTCCCTCTCCTCCTTGTCTTTGGAGTTAACAGATGGGCCTCCTCCCTCTCCTTCTCCTCTTCTCCTTCTCCTCTTCTCCCCCCAATGTCCCTTCTCCCCCCCAATGTCCCTTATTCGACCCCCAAATGTCCCTTCTCCCCCCCAATGTCCCTTCTCCCCCCCAATGTCCCTTCTCCCCCAATGTCCCTTCTCCCCCCCAATATCCCTTCTTCAACCCCCAAATGTCCCTTCTCCCCCCCACTGTCCCTTCTACCCGCAATGTATCCCCCCAATGTCTCTCCCCCCAATGTCTCCCCACCCCAATGTCTCTCCCCCCAATGTCCCTTCTCTGACCCCCAAATGTCCCTTCTGACCCCCAAATGTCCCTTCTCCCCCCCCCCAGTGTCCCTTCTCCCCCCCAATATCCCTTCTTCAATCCCCAAATGTCCCTTCTCCCCCCCATGTCTCTCCCCCCCAATGACTCCCCCCCCCATGTCTCTCCCCCCAAATGTCCCTTCTCTGACCCCCAAATGTCCCTTCTCCCCCCAATGTCCCTTCTCCCCCCCAGTGTCCCTTCTCCCCCCAATGTCCCTTATCCCCCCAATGTCCCTTCTCCCCCCAATGTCCCTTCTCCCCCCCAATGTCCCTTCTCCCCCCCAATATCCCTTATTCAACCCCCAAATGTCCCTTCTCCCCCCTAATGTCCCTTCCCCCCCCCCCCCAATATTCCTTCTCCCCCAAATGTCCCTGCTCCCCCCCAGTCCCTTCTTTGACCCTCAAATGTCCCTTCTCCCCCCAATGTCCCTTCTCCCTTCCCCCCCCCCCAATGTCCCTTCTCCCCCCCAATGTCTCCCCCGCAATGTCCTTCTCCCATCTCCCCCCCAATGTCCCATCTCCCCCCCCAATGTCCCTTCTCCCTCCCAATGTCCCTTCTCCCCCCAATGTCCCTTCTCCCTTCTCCCCCCCCCCAATGTCCCTTCTCCCTTCTCCCCCCCCCAATGTTCCTTCTCCCTTCTCCCCTCCCAATGTCCCTTCTCCCCCCAATGTCCCTTCTCCCCCCCCAATGTCCCTTCTCCCCTCCCAATGTCCCTTCTCCCCCCAATGTCCCTTCTCCCCCCCCCAATGTCCCTTCTCCCCATGCTCCACGAACCACACACTGATGTCACTAGGAAAAGCAGCGCTGCTCTGACGTGTTGTCGTGGAGACGAGGGGACATGTTCTGATCTTATTCTCGTTAGTTGTTAATCTGTCTCAGAATATCATTTTTGTTTTGTGATCCTCGTCTGTTTCACACTCAGACCTGACAAACACTTAACTCATATCAGTCTCCATTACTGACTGACGGAGAGAGGTTTCCCTGGTTACTGACACCGAGGAGGGAAAGAGACAGGACTCATCAAGTAGTGATGATGACTCTCCTACTGTGAACCCAGCGTTGTGTTGTTCCTCCAGGGTGACTCTGTTCCAGCGGGTGATGACTCTCCGTTCTCCGACGCGGTGACCCTGGAGCAGAAGACCAGCAGTATAGGGGGCGCCAGCGGGAAGGTCAGCCTCTGGATGCAGTGGATGCTGACCAAGGTCACCGTCAAGCTGTTCGCTCCCGACCCCAACGCCAAAAACACAGGTACCTGGTTCCCTTACAACAGGGCAGTACATCAAATACAGAAACTAAAGTAAACACTATTTAACGTGTTTATTTTATTCACGCCGATTCCCAACGATTCTCTTATGAGGTGCATTAAAAGTTAGATTTGTTAAATTTGTAGTTTTGTCTCACTCAGACCTGCTCCCATACTGGAGTCATTCAGTCTTCCTGTAATCTGGGTGTCATTCAGTCTTCCTGTAATCTGGGTGTCATTCAGTCTTCCTGTAATCTGGGTGTCCTTCAGTCTTCCTGTAATCTGGGTGTCATTCAGTCTTCCTGTAATCTGGGTGTCCTTCAGTCTTCCTGTAATCTGGGTGTCATTCAGTCTTCCTGTAATCTGGGTGTCCTTCAGTCTTCCTGTAATCTGGGTGTCCTTCAGTCTTCCTGTAATCTGGGTGTCATTCAGTCTTCCTGTAATCTGGGTGTCATTCAGTCTTCCTGTAATCTGGGTGTCATTCAGTCTTCCTGTAATCTGGGTGTCCTTCAGTCTTCCTGTAATCTGGGTGTCATTCAGTCTTCCTGTAATCTTTGTGTCATTCAGTCTTCCTGTAATCTGGGTGTCATTCAGTCTTCCTGTAATCTGGGAGTCATTCAGTCTTCCTGTAATCTGGGTGTCATTCAGTCTTCCTGTAATCTGGGTGTCATGCAGTCTTCCTGTAATCTGGGTGTCATTCAGTCTTCCTGTAATCTGGGTGTCATCCAGTCTTCCTGTAATCTGGGTGTCATCCAGTCTTCCTGTAATCTGGGTGTCCTTCAGTCTTCCTGTAATCTGGGTGTCATTCAGGAGGGAGAAAGTGAAGGGGAGGGAGAAAGGGAGGGGAGAGCAATAGTGAAGGGATGATTCTCTAGGAGCCCCCTCGCCTCCTCTAGGACCACCCTCCCCTCCTCTAGGACCACCTCCCCTCCTCTAGGACCCCCCTCCCCTCCTCTAGGACCCCCCTCCCCTCCTCTAGGAGCCTCCTCCCCTCCTCTAGAACCCCCCTCTCCTCCTCTAGGACCCCCCTCCCCTCCTCTAGGAGCCCCCTCTCCTCCTCTAGGACCCCCTCCCCTCCTCTAGGACCCCCCTCCCTCCTAGGACCCCCTCCCCTCCTCTAGGACCCCCCTCCCCTCCTCTAGGACCCCCCTCCCCTCCTCTAGGAGCCTCCTCCCCTCCTCTAGAACCCCCTCTCCTCCTCTAGGACCCCCCTCCCCTCCTCTAGGAGCCCCCTCCCCTCCTCTAGGACCCCCCTCCCCTCCTCTAGTAGCCCCCTCCCCTCCTCTAGGAGCCCCCTCCCCTCCTCTAGGAGCCCCCTCCCCTCCTCTAGGACCCCCTCCCCTCCTCTAGGACCCCCCTCCCCTCCTCTAGTAGCCCCCTCCCCTCCTCTAGTAGCCCCCTCCCCTCCTCTAGGAGCCCCCTCCCCTCCTCTAGGACCCCCCTCCCCTCCTCTAGTAGCCCCCTCCCCTCCTCTAGGAGCCCCCTCCCCTCCTCTAGGAGCCCCCTCCCCTCCTCTAGGAGCCCCCTCCCCTCCTCTAGAAAACTCCTCCCCTCCTCTAGGACCCCCTCCCCTCCTCTAGGACCCCCTCCCCTCCTCTAGGACCCCCCCTCCCCCTCCTCTCAGTAGATTCAGTGTGGTGATGAAGAGGTAGATGAAGAATGAAACATCTGTCATCCAGATAGCTGGGCTCAGAGATCTCTATGGTGAAACGCTGGGAGGACCTCACAGAGATGGTTCAACTTCACAACATCCTGTTACGCTGATGAGGACTTAATATACACACACACACACACACACACACATATACACACATATACACACACACACACACACACACACACACACACGGCTTTACAGTGGATAAGGCCTTAATATCAGCCATGTGAGGTAGAATCCCAACACGTTAGATAATCGCCACGTATTTTCACGAGTCGTTGGAGGACGACTGAACAGATATGAAATACGTTTCTGAGGACGGATAATGTTGGGGATCTGTTTGGGCTCTGACCTGGGTCTCTGTTAGTGTAGAGAGAGTGGTCGTTACCCCCAGGTGTTGAGTAGTTTGGGCTCTGACCCGGGTCTCTGTTAGTGTAGAGAGAGTGGTCGTTACCCCCAGGTGTTGAGTAGTTTGGGCTCTGACCTAGGTCTCTGTTAGTGTGGAGAGAGTGGTCGTTACCCCCAGAGTGTTGAGTAGTTTGGGCTCTGACCTGGGTCTCTGTTAGTGTAGAGAGAGTGGTCGTTACCCCCAGGTGTTGAGTAGTTTGGGCTCTGACCTAGGTCTCTGTTAGTGTGGAGAGAGTGGTCGTTACCCCCAGAGTGTTGAGTAGTTTGGGCTCTGACCTAGGTCTCTGTTAGTGTGGAGAGAGTGGTCGTTACCCCCAGAGTGTTGAGTAGTTTGGGCTCTGACCTGGGTCTCTGTTAGTGTAGAGAGAGTGGTCGTTACCCCCAGGTGTTGAGTAGTTTGGGCTCTGACCTAGGTCTCTGTTAGTGTGGAGAGAGTGGTCGTTACCCCCAGAGTGTTGAGTAGTTTGGGCTCTGACCTGGGTCTCTGTTAGTGTAGAGAGAGTGGTCGTTACCCCCAGAGTGTTGAGTAGTTTGGGCTCTGACCTGGGTCTCTGTTAGTGTGGAGAGAGTGGTCGTTACCCCCAGAGTGTTGAGTAGTTTGGGCTCTGACCTAGGTCTCTGTTAGTGTGGAGAGAGTGGTCGTTACCCCCAGAGTGTTGAGTAGTTTGGGCTCTGACCTAGGTCTCTGTTAGTGTGGAGAGAGTGGTCGTTACCCCCAGAGTGTTGAGTAGTTTGGGCTCTGACCTGGGTCTCTGTTAGTGTAGAGAGAGTGGTCGTTACCCCCAGAGTGTTGAGTAGTTTGGGCTCTGACCTGGGTCTCTGTTAGTGTGGAGAGAGTGGTCGTTACCCCAGAGTGTTGAGTAGTTTGGGCTCTGACCTAGGTCTCTGTTAGTGTGGAGAGAGTGGTCGTTACCCCCAGAGTGTTGAGTAGTTTGGGCTCTGACCTAGGTCTCTGTTAGTGTGGAGAGAGTGGTCGTTACCCCCAGAGTGTTGAGTAGTTTGGGCTCTGACCTAGGTCTCTGTTAGTGTGGAGAGAGTGGTCGTTACCCCCAGAGTGTTGAGTAGTTTGGGCTCTGACCTGGGTCTCTGTTAGTGTGGAGAGAGTGGTCGTTACCCCCAGAGTGTTGAGTAGTTTGGGCTCTGACCTGGGTCTCTGTTAGTGTGGAGAGAGTGGTCGTTACCCCCAGAGTGTTGAGTAGTTTGGGCTCTGACCCGGGTCTCTGTTAGTGTGGAGAGAGTGGTCGTTACCCCCAGAGTGTTGAGTAGTTTGGGCTCTGACCTGGGTCTCTGTTAGTGTGGAGAGAGTGGTCGTTACCCCCAGAGTGTTGAGTAGTTTGGGCTCTGACCCGGGTCTCTGTTAGTGTGGAGAGAGTGGTCGTTACCCCCAGAGTGTTGAGTAGTTTGGGCTCTGACCCGGGTCTCTGTTAGTGTGGAGAGAGTGGTCGTTACCCCCAGGTGTTGAGTAGTTTGGGCTCTGACCTGGGTCTCTGTTAGTGTGGAGAGAGTGGTCGTTACCCCCAGGTGTTGAGTAGTTTGGGCTCTGACCCGGGTCTCTGTTAGTGTAGAGAGAGTGGTCGTTACCCCCAGAGTGTTGAGTAGTTTGGGCTCTGACCTGGGTCTCTGTTAGTGTGGAGAGAGTGGTCGTTACCCCCAGAGTGTTGAGTAGTTTGGCTCTGACCTGGGTCTCTGTTAGTGTGGAGAGAGTGGTCGTTACCCCCAGAGTGTTGAGTAGTTTGGGCTCTGACCCGGGTCTCTGTTAGTGTGGAGAGAGTGGTCGTTACCCCCAGAGTGTTGAGTAGTTTGGGCTCTGACCTGGGTCTCTGTTAGTGTGGAGAGAGTGGTCGTTACCCCCAAGGTGTTGAGTAGTTTGGGCTCTGACCTGGGTCTCTGTTAGTGTGGAGAGAGTGGTCGTTACCCCCAAGGTGTTGAGTAGTTTGGGCTCTGACCTGGGTCTCTGTTAGTGTGGAGAGAGTGGTCGTTACCCCCAGGTGTTGAGTAGTTTGGGTTCTGACCTGGGTCTCTGTTAGTGTGGAGAGAGTGGTCGTTACCCCCAGGTGTTGAGTAGTTTGGGTTTTGGTAGAGTTGTTTCGTTGGTGTTTGTTAAAAACCCACTACTTTCTCCTCTGCTTGTGTAGCCAGGGATTTCTATCTCGAGTGAGATGGGCGGAGCCAGGGATTTCTATCTCGAGTGAGATGGGCGGAGCCAGTGATTTCTATCTCGAGTGAGATGGGCGGAGCCTATGATTTCTATCTCGAGTGAGATGGGCGGAGCCAGTGATTTCTATCTGGAGTGAGATGGGCGGAGCCAGTGATTTCTATCTGGAGTGAGATGGGCGGAGCCTATGATTTCTATCTCGAGTGAGATGGGCGGAGCCAGTGATTTCTATCTGGAGTGAGATGGGCGGAGCCAGTGATTTATATCTCGAGTGAGATGGGCGGAGCCTATGATTTCTATCTCGAGTGAGATGGGCGGAGCCAGTGATTTCTATCTGGAGTGAGATGGGCGGAGCCAGTGATTTCTATCTGGAGTGAGATGGGCAGAGTTTAGAGATGGGCGGAGTTTAGAGTATGTTCAGACAGGCGAACCGGCTGTTTCAACCCTACGACAGCAGGCCAGAGGAAATTCAAGATATCCATAAGCGCTGTCCTGTTTGCCGGGCTGGAAAACAAGCTCAGGAGGCTTTGCTCAGAACAGTTCTGTGTGACCATCGTCTCCGACTGGGTTCACTCCCAGTAAGAGGTCTACAGTTGATTCATGAACGTGTGTTTGACCAGGGTCTGGATAGGGTTAGGGCCGCGCCCAGAGTAATACACTAATCACAAACACACATAGTCATACACATGTCAGGCAACACACATCATCTGTATCCCACTAATGTTCTCTCCCTCTCTCCCCCCTCTCTCTCCCCCTCCCCCTCTATCCCCCCTCTCTCTCTTTCCCTGTCTCTCTCTCCCCTCTCTCTCCCCCTCCCCCTCTATCCCCCTCTCTCCCCCTCCCCCTCTATCCCCCTCTCTCTCTCTTTCCCTGTCTCTCTCCCCCTTCTCTCTCCCCTCCCTCTCTCTCCCCCTCCCTCTCTCCCCATCCCTCTCTCCCCCCTCTCTCTCCCCCTTCCCTCTCCTTCCCCCTCTCTTTCCCCCACCCCTCTCTCATGTCTCTCTCCCCCATTCCTCCTCTCCCTCACCCCCCTCTCTCTCCCTCTCTCTCCCTCTCTCCACCTCTCTCTCTCCCCCCTCTCTCTCTCCCCCCTCTCTCTCTCCCTCTATCTCTCCCTCTCTCTCTCTCTCTCCCTCTCTCTATCTCTCTCTCTCCCTCTCTCTCTCCCTCTCTCTATCTCTCTCTCTCCCTCTCTCTATCTCTCTCCCCCCTCTCTCCCCCCTCTCTCCCTCTCTCCCTATCCCTCTCTCCCCCCTTTCTCCCTCTCCCCCCTCCCTCTCACCCCCCCTCTCTCCCCCTCTCTCCCTTTCTCTCCCTCTCTCCCCCCCTCTATCTCTCCCCCTCCCTCTCCCCCCTCCCTCTCTCTCTCTCCCTCTCTCCCCCCTCTCTCTCTCCCTCTCTCTATCTCTCTCTCCCTCTCTCTATCTCTCTCTCCCCCCTCTCTCTCTCCCTCTCTCTATCTCTCTCTCTCTCTCTCTCTCTCTCTCCCCCTCTCTCTCTCTCCAGAGATCTGTGTGATCAGTGAGGCTGAGGATCTCAGTGCGTCAGTAGATGTTCAGGATGTTTACACCAAGATTAAATGTAAAGTGGGCAGCTTCAACATGGACCAGTACCAGACCAGGTACATCCAGATGTCTCCTGGATCCTGACAGGACAGGCTGTCTCAGTCCTGGCTCTGTGTTCCTGTTCCTCTGTGCTCCTCTGTGTTCCTGGCTCTGTGTTCCTGTCTCTGTGTTCATGTTTCTCTGTGTTCATGTTTCTCTGTGTTCCTGTCTCTGTGTTCCTGTTCCTCTGTGTTCCTGTGTGTTCCTGTCTCTGTGTTCCTGTCTCTGTGTTCCTGTCTCTGTGTTCCTGTCTCTGTGTTCCTGTCTCTGTGTTCCTGTCTCTGTGTTCCTGTCTCTGTGTTCCTGTTCCTCTGTGTTCCTGTCTCTGTGTTCCTGTCTCTGTGTTCCTGTCTCTGTGTTCCTGTCCCTCTGTGTTCCTGTTCCTCTGTGTTCCTGTCTCTGTGTTCCTGTCTCTGTGTTCCTGTCTCTGTGTCCTGTCTCTGTGTTCCTGTCTCTGTGTTCCTGTCTGGTCACAATGGTGGTGTTTCCCATCATGTCCCGTCCCTGAGCCAGTGAGTGTCCTGTCATGTCCTCAGCCAACGAGCATCATGTCCCGTCCCTCAGCCAGTGAGTGTCATGTCATGTCCCTCAGCCAACGAGCATCATGTCCCGTCCCTCAGCCAGTGAGTGTCCTGTCATGTCCCGTCCCTCAGCCAGTGAGTGTCATGTCATGTCCCTCAGCCAACGAGCATCATGTCCCGTCCCTCAGCCAGTGAGTGTCATGTCATGTCCCTCAGCCAACGAGCATCATGTCCCGTCCCTCAGCCAGTGAGTGTCCTGTCATGTCCCGTCCCTGAGCCAGTGAGTGTCCTGTCATGTCCCGTCCCTCAGCCAACGAGCATCATGTCCCGTCCCTCAGCCAGTGAGTGTCATGTCATGTCCCTCAGCCAACGAGCATCATGTCCCGTCCCTCAGCCAGTGAGTGTCCTGTCATGTCCCTCAGCCAACGAGCATCATGTCCCATCCCTCAGCCAGTGAGTGTCATGTCTCGTCCCTCAGAGACAGAAGAGCTATGAGAGAGGGGGCTGGGGATTGAGCTATAAGAGAGGGGGCTGGGGATTGAGCTATGAGAGAGGGGGCTGGGGATGGAGCTATGAGAGAGAGGATGGAGCTATGAGAGAGAGGGCTGGGGTTGGAGCTATGAGAGAGGGGGCTGGGGATGGAGCTATGAGAGAGGGGGGGGCTGGGGATGGAGCTATGAGAGGGGGGGGGCTGGGGATGGAGCTATGAGAGAGGGGGCTGGGGTTGGAGCTATGAGAGAGAGGATGGAGCTATGAGAGAGAGGGCTGGCGATGGAGCTATGAGAGAGAGGGCTGGGGATGGAGCTATGAGAGAGGGGGCTGGGGATGGAGCTATGAGAGAGAGTGGGCTGGGGATGGAGCTATGAGAGAGGGGGCTGGGGATGGAGCTATGAGAGAGGGGTCCTGGGGATGGAGCTATGAGAGAGAGGATGTAGCTATGAGAGAGAGGGCTGGGGATGGAGCTATGAGAGAGGGGGCTGGGGTTGGAGCTATGAGAGAGATGGGGGCAGGGATGGAGCTATGTGAGAGAGGGCTGGGGTTGGAGCTATGAGAGAGAGGATGAGCTATGAGAGAGAGGGCTGGGGATGGAGCTATGAGAGAGAGGGCTGGGGATGGAGCTATGAGAGAGGGGGCTGGGGATGGAGCTATGAGAGAGGGGTCCTGGGGATGGAGCTATGAGAGAGAGGATGGAGCTATGAGAAAGAGGGCTGGGGATGGAGCTATGAGAGAGAGGGCTGGGGATGGAGCTATGAGAGAGGGGGCTGGGGATGGAGCTATGAGAGAGAGGATGGAGCTATGAGAGACAGGGCTGGGGTTGGAGCTATGAGAGAGAGGATGGAGCTATGAGAGAGGGGGCTGAGGATGGAGCTATGAGAGAGAGGATGGAGCTATGAGAGAGAGGGCTGGGGATGGAGCTATGAGAGAGGGGTCCTGGGGATGGAGCTATGAGAGAGGAGGATGGAGCTATGAGATAGGGGGCTGGGGTTGGAGCTATGAGAGAGGGGGGGCTGGGGATGGAGCTATGAGATAGGGGGCTGGGGTTGGAGCTATGAAAGGAGGATGGAACTATGAGAGAGGGGCTGGGGTTGGAGCTATGAGAGAGAGGATGGAGCTATGAGAGAGGGTGCTGGGAATGGAGCTATGAGAGAGAGGGGGCTGGGGATGGAGCTAAGAGAGAGAGGGGGCTGGGGATGGAGCTATGAGAGTGAGGGCTGGGGTTGGAGCTATGAGAGAGAGGATTGAGCTATGAGAGAGGGGGCTTGGGATGGAGCTATGAGAGAGGGGGCTGGGGATGGAGCTATGAGAGAGGGGGCTGGGGTTGGAGCTATGAGAGGGCTGGGGATGGAGCTATGAGAGAGGGGGCTGGGGATGGAGCTATGAGAGGGCTGGGGATGGAGCTATGAGAGGGCTGGGGATGGAGCTATGAGAGAGGGGGCTGGGGATGGAGCTATGAGAGAGAGGGGCTGGCGATGGAGCTATGAGAGTGAGGGCTGGGGTTGGAGCAATGAGAGAGAGGATGGAGCTATGAGAGAGGGGGCTGGGGATGGAGCTATGAGAGAGGGGGCTGGGGTTGGAGCTATGAGAGGGCTGGGGATGGAGCTATGAGAGAGGGGACTGGAGCTATGAGAGGGCTGGGGATGGAGCTATGAGAGAGGGGGCTGGAGCTATGAGAGGGCTGGGGATGGAGCTATGAGAGGGCTGGGGATGAAGCTATGAGAGGGCTGGGGATGGAGCTATGAGAGAGGGGATGGAGCTATGAGAGGGCTCTTCCATTGAAATTGCAGATGTTAAAATATTGGCAAGAAGCTGTGCCATAATGTGCTGTGCATGTTTAACCCTCCTATAGTCATCTCCTCCTCTTTCCTTTCTTCTCCCTCCCTCCCTCCCTCCCTCCCTCCCTCCCTCCCTCCCTCCCTCCCTCCCTCCCTCCCTCCCTCCCTCCCTCCCTCCCTCCCTCCCTCCCAACACGTACTGTTCTCTCCAGTGACAGTAATTAATTGATCTATTCTTCGCCGTACTGAAACACATGGGAGGGGAGGGGAGGGGAGGGGGGGGAGGGGGGGGAGGGGAGGAGAGGAGAGGAGAGGAGAGGAGATAGTAGAGGTGAGGGGAGGAGAGGAGAGGAGGGGAGAGGAGAGGAGAGGAGAGGAGAGGAGTGGAGGGGAGGGGGGAGATGAGAGGAGAGGGAGGGGAGGGGGAGGAGACATGGGAGTGGAGGGGAGAGGAGAGGTGAGGTGAGGGGAGGGGAGGGGAGAGGAGAGGAGAGGAGAGGAGGTGAGGGGAGGGGAGGGGAGGGGGAAGGAGGAAGGAGGAAGGAGAGGAGGGAGACATGGGAGTGGAGAGGAGAGGAGAGGAGAGGAGACATGGGAGAGGAGAGGAGAGGAGAGGGGGGAGAGGTGAGGTGAGGGGAGAAGAGAAGAGAGGTGAGGAGAGGAGAGGGGAGGGGAGGAGAGGAGAGGAGTGGAGGGGAGAGGAGAGGAGACATGGGAGAGGAGAGGAGAGGAGGGAAGGAGGGGGGAGAGGTGAGGTGAGGGGAGAAAGAGGAGGGGAGAGGAGAGGAGAGGAGGGGAAACATGGGAGTGGAGGTTATGATGTCATGGGGTGAGATGAAGGTGGGGTGTCGTCTTCTTGGTGTCGTCTCAGTTGATCTTGTTTCTAGTCCTCAGGTGGTCCTGTAGAAACCCCATCCTACATCATGTACAGCTGTTATCCTGATCTGATCTCGTCCTCTTGGTTCCTGCTCCGTCTGAATGGATAAATGTCTAATGATTTGTCGTATGTGCTTAAAGGCAGGGGTCAGGGTTTAGAAGCCAGGGGTCAGGGTTTAAGGGTTGAGGGGTAAATATTAAAGCCAGGGGTCCGTGTTTAAAGCCAGTGGTCATTGTTTAAAGCCAGGGGTCAGGGTTTAAAGGTAGGGGTCAGTGTTTAAAGCCAGGGGTCCATGTTTAAAGCCAGGGGTCGATGTTAAAGCCAGGGGTCGATGTTTAAAGCCAGGGGTCGATGTTTAAAGCCAGGGGTCGATGTTTATAACCAGGGGTCGGTGTTTATAACCAGGGGTCAGGGTTTAAAGGTAGGGGTCAGGGTTTAAAGCCAGGGGTCAGTGTTTAAAGCCAGTGGTCATTGTTTAAAGCCAGGGGTCAGTGTACAGTGTGATGCTATGTGTTCCAGGCCTGGTGAGGGCTGCTGGGTCGTTATATTAGGTACAGTGTGATCTGTTCCAGGCCTGGTGAGGGCTGCTGGGTCGTTATATTAGGTACAGTGTGATGCTATGTATCCCAGGCCTGGTGAGGGCTGCTGGGTCGTTATATTAGGTACAGTGTGATACTATGTGTTTCCAGGCCTGGTGAGGGCTGCTGGGTCGTTATATTAGGTACAGTGTGATACTATGTGTTTAGGCCTGGTGAGGGCTGCTGGGTCGTTATATTAGGTACAGTGTGATGCTATGTGTTCCAGGCCTGGTGAGGGCTGCTGGGTCGTTATATTAGGTACAGTGTGATACTATGTGTTCCAGGCCTGGTGAGGGCTGCTGGGGTTGATCATGAAGGAGTCGTCCTACAGTCCAAGGACACGTCTGTGGTGAGGCCTTCGTCTAGAGCAGCCTGCCGCTCTGCTCCCGTTGCGCCGACCACCGACCCGCCCAAGATATCTGCTCTTCTAACCTTGGCTTCTAGGCCAATGACATCTCTCTCTGACCACTGGAGAGACGATGGGGGGGGGGGGGACACAGAGACACACAGTTTAAACAACATCATGTATACTGACACCTATTTGACAGATGTAAAAAGGTCCTTGAAGGCCCAGAATGAGGTGACCAGTTGTCTGTCTATGAAGGGATATGATGACAGTAAGAGGTTGGTTGTGTGTCCATTCTCTAGTTGCTCTGATCTGCTATCATACATTAATGGAATCAGTTGAACTGGGATTCCGTGGCTCTAATCAAATGGAATCTGTGTTTGTGTGACACAAGATACCAGTTTCCTGTTCCCGGGGTGATGATGTCACAGATGGTTGGAGAGATGGCTTTGTGCTGTCGCCTGCTGCCCAGAGGGTCTCTGACTAAATATACACATAGACAAACGGGGCTGTGTTCGGGAAGGGTGACACGTTCCTAAATGTTTCAGACAGAAATGTACTGATTAAAGTTGTCCCGCGATGACGATCCCTTATTATACATGACAGATATATCATATTTTGGAACACGTTTCTCTGTTGGATGCTTATGTTACCTGCCCGCCGGCCCGGCAGGAAGTGTGTCAGCCGCCCCCGGCAGGAAGTGTGTCACCGCCCGGCAGATGTGTCAGCATAAGGCCATCCCTCAACGATCCTGATGCTGGGCTCAAAGGACAGAAGCACCAATTTGATTTGTTCGGTTCTTCTCTTATTTTGTTTTGCAGAAGAAAAAAAATCTAATCGTCACATCTCTTTTTAATCCAGTCTTATTGATTTGTATTTCTTTCTTTCTCTCCCTCCCTCCCTCTATCTCTCCTCCTTCTCTCTCTCCCCTCCTCATCTGTCCATTCTCCCCCTCTCTGATGTTCCCCCCTCCCATCTGCAGAGGAGGGGTCTGGTCCTGCAGTGGGCCGCTGTGGAGGGGTTGTCCTGTCTTGTACTGATAAGCTGAACAGACGTACGGTGTTGGTTCGACCCGTCACAAACAGGACTCCTTCAGCCACCTCTCTGGCTTCGTTCCGCCTGTAAGAACACAGACCGTTCCTCTTAGCTCTCTGGTTCATAGATCCCTGGTCCCAGTGGGTGCGCCGCTTGTCCCGTTTAACTCCCATCATGCTTCAGTTTAGTGCCATCCCAGAAGCCAGAGTTCCGAGTGGACTAAATCGACCTCAGATTGGCTTTTGGAGGGCGATGTGAATCATCACCTGTACAGGAAGTAATAACTCCAGTTACATCCTGGTTCTGAGGGTTGAGGTCAAATCTCTGCCTCCATAGATTGGTTTTAAATTCAACCTGTTGTTTAGACGATAGTACGAAGGCCAACACAATGGCCGTGAGGTATGGACTTTGTTCTCCCTGTTGATGAAAGGTTGATGAAAGGTTGATGAAAGGTTGATGAAAGGTTGATGAAAGGTTGATGAAAGCCCAAACTCTTGTGATTGATGTAAAAAGCAGTATCTTTTCTTGGCATTGCTTCTTATCTCTTTAACCAATCGCCCTCCATAATTCAACGGCATTTTCTTTCACTTGTATTGTAAAATTGAAATATTTTTCGTCGGTAATGAATTTGTGCAAATCAACCGTTTTAAGATTGTTAACAGTTCATAGATGTTGCTTGTAATCAGAGATATTATTTAACTTTAAATTTACTTCCTTGTTGTTAAGAGGTACGGCCCTCCTGAAGACGTATCCTCTACGGAGTTAAACTCATTTTCATTTGAGGACCAGACAGTGCTTTTTTAGCTTCAGTGTGGCTAACTGCATTCCGCTGTTAGATACAATCACATACAGTACAGGCCTGGGATCAGTCACATGCACAGGTTACAGGCCTGGGATGAGTCACATACAGTACAGGCCTCAGGATGAGTCACATACAGTACAGGCCTGGGATCAGTCACATACAGTACAGGTCTGGGATCAGTAACATACAGTACAGGCCTGGGATCAGTCACATACAGTACAGGCCTGGGATAGAGTGGGCAACCAGTTCCACCTAGGATGAGTAGCATACAGTACAGGCCTAGACGTGGCATTACAGTACAGGCCTGGGATCAGTCACATACAGTACAGGTCTGGGATGAGTGTACATACAGTACAGGCCTGGGATGAGTTACATACAGTACATGCCTGGGATCAGTCACATACAGTACAGGCCTGTTAAGCAGCATCCAGTACAGGCCTGTTAGACAGTAACATACAGTACAGGCCTGGGATCAGTCACATACAGTACAGGTCTGGGATCAGTCACATACAGTACCAGCCTGTAGACAGTAACATCCCGTACAGGCCTGGGATCAGTCACATACAGTACAGGCCTGGGATCAGTCACATACAGTACAGGCCTGGGATCAGTCACATACATACAGGCCTCGGATCAGTTACATACAGTACCAGCCTGTTAGACAGTCACATACAGTACAGGCCTAGAGATACGTTACATACAGTACAGGCCTGCTAGACAGATCACATAGGGTAGGACCTATTAGACAGTAAGCAGCATACAGTACAGGCCTGGGATCGAGTAACCCAGTACAGGCCTGGGATCAGTTACATACAGTACAGGTCTGGGATCAGTCACATGCCATTACAGGTCTGGGATCAGTTACATACAGTACAGGCCTGGGATCAGTTACATACAGTACAGGCCTGGGATCAGTCACATACAGTACAGGCCTGGGATCAGTCACATACAGTACAGGCCTCAGGATGAGTTACATACAGTACAGGCCTGGGATCAGTCACATACAGTACAGGCCTGTAGACAGTCACATACAGTACAGCCTGTAGACAGTCACATCATCACCTGGGATCAGTGGCCTGTGGACCCAGTAGTGCACTACATTCAGACCAGAGCCCTATGGACCCAGTAGTGCACTACGTTGACCCAGAGCCCTATGGGCCCAGTAGTGCACTACATTAGACCAGAGCCCTGTGGGCCCAGTAGTGCACTACATTCCAGACCAGAGCCCTATGGACCCAGTAGTGCACTACATTAGACCAGAGCCCTCTATGGGCCCAGTAGTGCACTACATGACCCAGAGCCCTATGGGCCCAGTAGTGCACTGCATTAGACCAGAGCCCTATGGGCCCAGTAGTGTCACTGCATTCAGTCCAGAGCCCTATGGACCCAGTAGTGCACTACATTAGACCAGAGCCCTATGGGCCCAGTAGTGTCACTATCCATTCCATCCAGAGCCCTATGGACCCAGTAGTGCACTACATTAGACCAGAGCCCTATGGGCCCAGTGGTGACTCAATTCATCAGAGCCCTATGGGCCCAGTGGGGTACTTATGAGGTGTGTCATATGGTGTATCAGGAACTCTCATAGGAAGTGTTCCTTAAGACTCTGGTCTTTGACTGGAGAGGATCCATTGTAGTCCAGGAGTTGGTTTAACCTTTCTGATCTCCCCATCCCGGATCGGATCGTGAATACAGACTCAAGCTCATTACCATAACGCAACGTTAACTGTTCATGAAATCGCAAATGAAATGAAATAAATATGCTAGCTCTCAAGCTTAGCCTTTTGTTAACAACACTGTCATATTCAGATTTTCAAAATATGCTTCTCAACCATTGCAAAACAAGCATTTGGTGTGTAACAGTTCTATTGATGGCTAACCATAGCCCATTAAGCATAACAGTTCACTGGCAACATTTACACAAAAAAACAGAAAGACATTCAAAAAAATCATTTACCTTGAAAAAACTCAGATGTTTGGATGGAGAGTCTGGAATAGCAAATGTTCAGTTTTTCCTGAAAGATTATTTGTTTAGGACAAATCGAGCCGTTTTCTGCGTCACGTTTGCAGCTATAAAAAAACCCTGTATACCAGGATTGTGTAAATCTATCAGCAAGCTCATTAGCATAACACAACGTTAACTATTTATGAAAATCGCAAATGAAATGAAATAAATATGCCATCTCTCAAGCTTAGCCTTTTGTAAACAACACTGTCATCTCAGATTTTCAAAATATGCTTCTCAACCATAGGAAAACAATAATTTGTGTAAAAGTGGCTGGCTGGAGCTCAGCATTTAGCGGTTCACATTTCACCATAGCATTCACGTTAGCATCCAGCACGCAACATTAACAAAAACATAAAAGCCTTCAAATAAAATCATTTACCTTAAAAACTGTGATGTTTTAGATGAGATATTGTTCAGTTAGATAGCAGATGCTCAGTTTTTCCAAAAAGATTCCTTGTGTCTGGGATGGGCTAGGATTTATGCATTAGCATTTGGCAGCCAAAAGAAATTCCATAATTCTGATCCTCAAACCAAACTTTTTTAAATTAACTCCATAGTATCGAGTGAAAACATCACAACCGTCTTAGAATCAATCATGCAGGTGTTTTTCACATATCTGCTCATTGATCATCGTTCTGGGACACATGCTTTCTCCCCTGAATCAAATGGTAAAGTGAAACATGGCAATTGCGCACCAAATTGAACGCATATCCACAACTGGGAATGTCCATCTCTTATGGTAGATCTTCCAATGATATGCCTACAAATACGTCACAATGCTGCTAAGACCTTGGGCGAACAACAGAAAGTGTACTTCATGCGTACGCAATCACAGCCATATAAGGAGAGAATGGAAAACAAGAGCTAGAAATTCTGCTAATTCCTGGGTGATGCATCATCTTGGTTTCGCCTGTAAATCCATCTAGGGGCACTTACAAACAAATTGTTTAGATTCTCGAAAAGTTAGAGTGTTTTCTTACAGAACTCTCAGGATCTGCATAGTCGGCATTCTGTCGTAGACAATCTAACTAAACGGAGAGGTTTTTATCCCAAAAATGAAATCAACCTAAGCTCTAACAGGTAATATCTATCAGTTAGTGTTATGTGGTGTTCCACTGTGAATATGTTGTCTCCACCTTCCTCCACCTCCCCACCAATCAGACAGCAGCCAGGTCCTGGGAGCACTCCCACCAGCAGCACGGATTCCTGTCCATCACATACACCCAGGTTACAATTATTATTACAATAGTTATTATTGTTGTTGTTGATATTATTATGTATTAATTATTATTATTACTGTTACTATTATTATTATTATTATTATTACTATTATTATTATATATTTATTATTATTATTATTATTATTATTATTATTATTATTATATATTATTTATTATATATTATTATTATTATATATTATTATTCTATATCTATTTATTTATACCTGTCTATATCTATTATTTATTATTTATCTATATATTATTATTATATATTATTCTCTCTATATATTATTATTATTATATATTCTTCTATATATTATTTATTATTATTATTACTATTATATATTATTGTTATTATATTTGTAATTATATATTATTATATATACTTTATTATATATTATTATTATTATATATTCTTATTATTATATATCTATTAATATTATTATTATATATACTTATTATATATTATTATTATTATATATTTATTATTATATATTACTTATTTATTATTATTATTATTATTATTATTATATATTATTATTATTATTATTATATATTGTATATATAGTATTATTATATATTATTATATATTATTATTATTACTATTATATATTATTGTTATTATATATTATTAATATTATTATTATATATTATTATTATATATTATTATTATTATATATTATTATTATTATATATTTATTATTATTATATATTATTATTTATTATTATTCTCTCTATTATTATTATATATTATTATTATTATTATTATATATTATTATTATTATATAGTATTATTATATATTATTATATATTATTATTTATTATTATTATTATTATTATTATTATTATTATATATTATTATTATATATTATTATATATTATTATTTATTATTATTATTATTATTATTATTATTATTATTATATATTATTATTATATATATTTATTATTATATATTATTAGTATATATTATTATATATTATTATTTATTATTATTATTATTATTATTATTATTATTATATATTATTATTATATATTATTATTATATCTATTATTATTATATATATTATTATTATATATTACTATTATTATTATTATTATATATATTATTATTATTATTCTTATATATTGTATTTTATTATATATTATTATATATTATTATATATTATTATTATATATTATTATTATTATTATTATTATTATTATTATTATTATATATTATTATTATTATATATTATTATATATTATTATTATTATTATATATTATTATTATATATTTATTATTATATATTATTTATTATTTGTATTTTTATCTTCTTATATATTATTATTATTATATATTATTCTGTTTATTATTATTATTATTATATTATTATTATTATTATATATTATTATTATTATTATTATTATATATTATTATATATTATTATTATTATTATTATTATATATTATTATTATTATTATTATATATTATTATTATTATTATTATTATTATTATTATATATTATTATTATATATTATTATTATTATTATATATTATTATTATTATATATTATTATTATTATTATTATATATTATTACTATATATTATTATTATATATTATTATTATTATTATTATTATATATTATTATTATTATTATATATTATTATTATTATTATTATTATTATTATATATTATTATTATATATTATTATTATTTATTATTATTTATTATTATTATTATATATTATTATTATTATATATTATTATTATTATATATTATTATTATATATTATTAGTCTTATATATTAGTCTTATATATTAGTATTATATATTATTATTATTATATATTATTATTATTATTATTATTATTATATATTCATTATTATATATTATTATTATTATGTATTTTATTATTGTATATTAGTTATTATTGCATATGGTGGTTTGCTCGTATTATTATTTATTCATTAGTATTATTATTTATTCATTAGTATTATTATTTATTGATTAAGTGTTATTATGTATTAATTCATTGTTATGCATTATTAGTATTATATATTCGTTAGTATTACTATTATTATTAATATTATTAGAATGATGTATTCATTAGTCTGTATGTATTCATTCTATACTACTAGTAGTAGTAGTACTAGTAGTAGTAGTAATATAATGTATTTATATAAATATGACCTTCCCCAGGCGGTGGCCAGGAAACGTCAGCCACAAGTTGACCACGGCTGAGCGAGGATCCTCGCGGCCCCAGGACTAACGGAGGGCCCGGCTGGCAGCCCCACTCCCTGGGAGTCCTGCTGACCGCCCAACCTTGACCTTGTCCTCTCCTGTCCCCTACTGGCCACCGTAGCCGGGTGTTCCACCGCCTCGCTGCCACGCGGTACCGGGACCTGTCAAAACGGCGGGCCAGCCGATGAGAAGTCACGCCCTGACGTCGCGCAGCCTACCGCTGCTATATGTCAACACATCGGTGATCAGGGTGTTTTGTCCCTGGAACCCAGACGGACAGGACAGACACACAGGTAAGACTGGACGGACAGGACAGACACACAGGTAAGACTGGACAGACAGGACAAGACACACAGGTAAGACTGGACAGACAGTACAGACACACCAGGTAAGACTGGACGGACAGGACAGACACACAGGTAAGACTGGACAGACAGGACAGACACACAGGTAAGACTGGACAGACAGGACAGACACACAGGTAAGACTGGACAGACAGGACAGACACACAGGTAAGACTGGACAGACAGGACAGACACACAGGTAATGACTGGACAGACAGGACAGACACACAGGTAAGACTGGACAGACAGGACAGACACACAGGTAAGACTGGACAGACAGGACAGACACACAGGTAAGACTGGACAGACAGGACAGACACACAGGTAAGACTGGACAGACAGGACAGACACACAGGTAAGACTGGACAGACAGGACAGACCAGACAGACACACAGGTAAGACTGGACAGACAGGACAGACACACAGGTAAGACTGGACAGACAGGACAGACACACAGGTAAGACTGGACAGACAGGACAGACACACAGGTAAGACTGGACAGACAGGACAGACAGGACAGACACACAGGTAAGACTGGACAGACAGGACTGACACACAGGTAAGACTGGACAGACAGGACAGACAAACAGGACAGACCGGACAGACAGACAGACACACAGGTAAGACTGGACAGACAGGACAGACCAGACAGACAGGACAGACACACAGGTAAGACTGGACAGACAGGACAGACAGGACAGACACACAGGTAAGACTGGACAGACAGGACTGACACACAGGTAAGACTGGACAGACAGGACAGACAAACAGGACAGACCGGACAGACAGGACAGACACACAGGTAAGACCGGACAGACAGGACAGACTGGACAGACTGGACAGACTGGACAGACAAACAGGACAGACCGGACAGACAGGACACACACACAGGTAAGACCGGACAGACAGGACAGACTGGACAGACTGGACAGACTGGACAGACTGGACAGACTGGACAGACTGGACAGACTGGACAGACAGGACAAACAGGACAAACTGGACAAACAGGACAGACTGGACAGACACTACAGACTGGACAGACAGGACAGACTGGACAAACAGGACAGACAGGACAGACTGGACAGACTGGACAGACAGGACAGACTGGACAGACAGGACAGACAGGACTGACAGGTAAGACTGGACAGGCAGGACAGACTGGACAGACAGGTAAGACAGGACAAACAGGACAAACAGGACAGACAGGACAGACTGGACAGACTGGACAGACAGGACAGACAGGACTGACAGGACTGACAGGACAGACAGGACAGACAGGACAGACTGGACTGACAGGACAGACAGGTAATACTGGACAGACAGGACTGACAGGTAAGACAGGACAGACAGGACAGACAGGACAGACTGGACTGACAGGTAAGACTGGACAGACTGGACTGACAGGACAGACAGGTAAGACTGGACAGACAGGACTGACAGGTAAGACAGGACAGACAGGACAGACAGGACAGACAGGACAGACAGGACAGACTGGACAGACTGGACAGACAGGACAGACTGGACTGACAGGACAGACAGGTAATACTGGACAGACAGGTAAGACAGGTAAGACAGGACAGACAGGACAGACAGGACAGACAGGACAGACAGGACAGACATGACAGACAGGACAGACTGGACAGACAGGTAATACTGGACAGACAGGACTGACAGGTAAGACAGGACAGGACAGGACAGACAGGACAGACTGGACAGACAGGACAGACAGGACAGACAGGATAGACAGGACAGACTGGACAGACAGGACAGACTGGACAGACAGGACAGACTGGACAGACTGGACAGACAGGACAGACTGGACTGACAGGACAGACAGGTAATACTGGACAGACAGGACTGACAGACAGGACAGACAGGACAGACATGACAGACAGGACAGACTGGACAGACAGGACAGACAGGACAGACTGGACAGACAGGTAATACTGGACAGACAGGACTGACAGGTAAGACAGGACAGACAGGACAGACAGGACAGACTGGACAGACAGGACAGACAGGACAGACTGGACAGACAGGACAGACTGGACAGACAGGTAAGACAGGTAAGACAGGTAAGACAGGAGGGGATCCACGGACTGACCTTTTAAAGGTCATGTTCACTGATTTATTGAGGCCTTCTAGCTACGGCCTCTGAGGTTGAGCCAGAGAAGATCGACGTTGTACTGTACCACACCCTCCTGGAGGGTTTTAACTCCAACCCTGTTCCTGGAGAGAGACCCTCCTGCAGGTTTTAACTCCAACCCTGTTCCTGGAGAGAGACCCTCCTGGAGGTTTTAACTCCAACCCTGTTCCTGGAGAGAGACCCTCCTGGAGGTTTTTAACTCCAACCCTGTTCCTGGAGAGATACCCTCCTGTAGGTTTTAACTCCAACCCTGTTCCTGGAGAGAAACCCTCCTGTAGGTTTTAACTCCAACCCTGTTCCTGGAGAGAGACCCTCCTGTAGGTTTTAACTCCAACCCTGTTCCTGGAGAGAGTACCCTCCTGGAGGTTTTAACTCCAACCTTGTTCCTGGAGAGAGTACCCTCCTGTAGGTTTTAACTCCAACCCTGTTCCTGGAGAGAAATCCTCCTGTAGGTTTTAACTCCGACCCTGTTCCTGGAGAGAGACCCTCCTGTAGGTTTTAACACCTTAGGACACTCTGGTACTGAAGTGTATATGGACTGTCTGGGTCTGATACCCACTGTGTGTTGTGTCTCCCAGAACCCCAGCTGAGGAGAGAGAGAGAGGACACTCTGGTGCTGAAGTGTATATGGTCTGTCTGGGTCTGATACCCACTGTGTGTTGTGTCTCCCAGAACCCCAGCTGAGGAGAGAGAGAGAGGACACTCTGGTGCTGAAGATAGGATCTGTCAGCGTGGCCCCTCAGGCAGATAACCCTCTGACCAGAACCGTGCTGCGCAAGGACATCTACCAGTGAGTCTATTCTACTACTCTCCTCTCCTCCCTCTCTCCTCTCCTCCCTCTCTCCTCTCCTCCCTCTCTCCTCTCCTCCCTCTCTCCTCTCCTCTCCTCCTCCTCTCTCCTCTCATCCTCTCTCCTCTCATCCTCTCTCCTCTCCTCCCTCTCTCCTCTCCCTCTCCTCTCCTCTCCTCTCCTCTCCTCTCCTCTCCTCTCCTCTCCTCTCCCCTCCTCTCCTCTCCTCTCCTCCTCTCTCCTCTCCTCTCCTCTCCTCTCCTCTCCCCTCCTCTCCTCTCCTCCCTCTCTCCTCTCCTCCTCTCTCCTCTCCTCTCCTCCTCCTCCTCTCCACTCCTCTTCTCCTCCCTCTCTCCTCTCCTTTCCTCCTCCCTCTCTCCTCTCCTCCCTCTCTCCTCTCCTCCCTCTCTCCTCTCCTCTCCTCCTCCTCCCTCTCTCCTCTCCTCCTCCCTCTCCCCTCCACTCCTCCCCTCCACTCCTCCATCTCTCCTCTCCTCCTCCCTTTCTCCTCCACTCCTCCCTCTCTCATCCACTTCTCCCCTCCACTCCTCCCGCTCTCCTCTACTCCTCCCCTCCACTCCTCCCTCTCTCCTCTCCTCCTCCCTCTCCCCTCCACTCCTCCCTCTCTCCTCTCCTCCTCCCTCTCTCCTCCACTCCTCCTCTCCATTCCTCCTCTCCTCCCTCTCTCCTCTCCACTCTCCACCACACACAGCCAGCTAACCACAATCCATTTTAAAGTGTCCCTCTAAATGAGTCTGGTCTCATATGTCAAGTCACGCTCTGTAACGTCTCCATGAGACGAGACCAGGGAGCAGTCTTTCTCCTGATGGGGGAGACGGGCTGAGGCGTGGGCAGAGACAGACGGGAGAGTGTCGTGGGGAGGAGGGGTGAGAGTCAGATGGGAGAGGGGTGAGAGTCAGATGGGAGAGGGGTGAGAGTCAGGGGGGGAGGAGGGGTGAGAATCAGATGGGAGAGGGGTGAGAGTCGGATGGGAGAGGGATGAGAGTCGGATGGGAGAGGGGTGAGAGTCAGATGGGAGAGGGGTGAGAGTCAGGGGGGGAGGAGGGGGGAGAATCAGATGGGAGAGGGGTGAGAGTCGGATGGGAGAGGGATGAGAGTCGGATGGGAGAGGGGTGAGAGTCAGATGGGAGAGGGGTGAGAGTCGGATGGGAGAGGGGTGAGAGTCGGATGGGAGAGGGGTGAGAGTCGGATGGGAGAGGGGTGAGAGTCGGATGGGAGAGAGGTGAGAGTCGGGTGGAGGAGGGGTGACAGTCAGATGGGAGAGGGGGGTGAGAGTCAGATGGGAGAGGGGTGAGAGTCAGATGGGAGAGGGGTGAGAGTCAGATGGGAGAGGGGTGACAGGGGGGGAGGAGGGGTGAGAGTCAGATGGGAGAGAGGTGAGAGTCTGATGGGAGAGGGGTGAGAGTCGGATGGGAGAGGGGTGAGAGTCGGATGGGAGAGGGGTGAGAGTCGGATGGGAGAGGGGTGAGAGTCGGATGGGAGAGGGGTGAGAGTCGGATGGGAGAGGGGTGAGAGTCGGATGGGAGAGGGGTGAGAGTCGGATGGGAGAGGGGTGAGAGTCGAATGGGAGAGGGGTGAGAGTCAGATGGGAGAGAGGTGAGTCGGATGGGAGAGGGGTGAGAGTCGGGTGGGAGAGGGGTGAGAGTCGGGTGGGAGAGGGATGAGAGTCGGATGGGAGAGGGGTGAGAGTCGATGAGAGAGGGGGGTGAGAGTCAGATGGGAGAGGGGTGAGAGTCAGATGGGACAGGGGTGAGAGTCAGATGGGACAGGGGTGAGAGTCAGATGGGAGAGGGGTGAGTTTCGGGGGGAGGAGGGGTGAGTTTCGGGGGGAGGAGGGGAGAGTGTCGGGGGGAGGAGGGGGGAGTGTCGGGGGGGAGGAGGGGTGAGTGTCGGGGGGAGGGGTGAGTGTCGGGGGGAGGAGGGGGGAGTTGTCGGGGGGAGGAGAGGTGAGTTGTCGGGGGGAGGAGGGGTGAGTGTCAGGGGGAGGAGGGGTGAGTTGTCGGGGGGAGGAGGGGTGAGAGCGCCACATTGTGGTCTGTCAGGTTCCCGTGGCAACGATGACGGAACGTTCTTCTGAGTGACACGTTGCAGGTCTCCTCGGTAACACTCGACTGTTAATACAACAGGCCCCAGATCAGCCCAAGTGGTGATGAGTCTCACATGGCACCTTGTGCACTACAAAGTGCACTACTCTTGACCAGAGCCCGTAGGATCCACAGTGGACAGGGAATAGGGTGCTATTTTGGGACATAACCCTCTACACTGCCATGTGAGGGAAAGCTGTGAATGAAGGGGAATATTCTGAACCAAACACATTTTGTTGACAAAAGAGATCTGTAGTGATCTGGCTTGTGTCATGGCTGTGTGGAAACCACATCAATGGGCCTTTGGGAGGGGGAGAGAGAGAGAGGGAGATATGGAGCAGAGGGAGGAGAGAGAGGGAGGGAGGAGGGAGGAGAGAGAGAGAGGGAGGGATGGAAGGAGCAGAGGGAGGAGGGAGGAGAGAGAGGGAGGGAGGAGAGAGAGAGGGAGGGATGGAAGGAGCAGAGGGAGGAGAGAGAGAGGGAGGGATGGAAGGAGCAGAGGGAGGAGGGAGGAGAGGGGAGGGGGAGAGAGAGAGGGAGGGAGCAGAGGAATGGAGGGAGAGAGAGGGAGGGAGCAGAGGAATGGAGGGGGAGAGAGGGAGGGAGCAGATGAATGGAGGGGGAGAGAGGGAGGGAGCAGAGGAATGGAGGGGGAGAGAGGGAGGGAGCAGAGGAATGGAGGGAAGAGGGGGAGGGAGGAGAGAGAGGGAGGGAGGTAAGAGGGGGAGGAATGGAGGGAGGAGAGAGAGGGAGGGATGGCGTGAGGAGAGAGAGAGAATGGAGGAATTGTCTGCCTGCCTGTAATGTTCTCTATATGAATGAGAGAGAGATATTCTGTGGGGGGTGGGGGGGTGGGTGGGGGGGGGGTGCTCGTGTGTCTGTGTGTGTGTGTGGGGGGGGGGGGGTGCTCGTGCGTCTGTGTGTGTGTGTGTGTGTGTGTGATAACAATAATCATTATTTTAAATGAAGCCTGGTAACATCAACATGTTGTTATTGTGTGTCTCTCTGGCAACCACCCACGTGTTGTTGATGTTTCTGTCTCCCTGGCAACCACCCACGTGTTGTTGATGTTTCTGTAACTGTTGCTGTGTCAGATGGGGAGAGACATAAACACATGGGAGAGAGGGAGGGAGAGAGGGAGCGGAGGGGGAGAGAGAGAGAGAGAGAGAGAGAGAGAGGGAGAGAGGGAGGGAGGGAGGGAGAGAGGGAGGGAGGGAGAGAGAGAGAGAGGGAGGGGAGGGAGAGAGAGAGAGGGAGGGAGGGAGAGAGAGAGGGAGGGGAGAGAGGGAGGGAGGGAGGGAGAAAGAAAGGGACGGAAGGATGGAGAGAGAGAGAGGGAGGGACGGATGGAGAGAGAGAGAGGGGGACGGGAGGAGGGAGAGAGAGGGGGACGGGAGGAGGGAGAGAGAGGGAGAGAAAGGGGAAGACCCATAACTGTGAGTTGAGTAATGAGTGTCATTGAACTGGACCCAGACCAGATAGACCTCATTGTGGATGGTGTTGGTTTGGTCGGGGATCTCCCTCTCCAGTCTCCAAACCAATCCTTCCCCTGCCTGCGTGTCACTAATGGAAAATCCTGGCATGCAGCTTGGAGCCACAATATCGGAGCCCTGTAGTTTTGGAGCCCTGTAGTTTTGGAGCCCTGTAGTATCGGAGCCCTGTAGTGTCGGAGCCCTGTAGTATTGGAGCCCTGTAGTATCGGAGCCCTGTAGTATCGGAGCCCTGTAGTGTCGGAGCCCTGTAGTATTGGAGCCCTGTAGTATCGGAGCCCTGTAGTGTCGGAGCCCTGTAGTATTGGAGCCCTGTAGTATCGGAGCCCTGTAGTATTGGAGCCCTGTAGTATCGGAGCCCTGTAGTATTGGAGCCCTGTAGTGTCGGAGCCCTGTAGTATTGGAGCCCTGTAGTATCGGAGCCCTGTAGTATCGGAGCCCTGTAGTATTGGAGCCCTGTAGTGTCGGAGCCCTGTAGTATTGGAGCCCTGTAGTATCGGAGCCCTGTAGTATCGGAGCCCTGTAGTATTGGAGCCCTGTAGTGTCGGAGCCCTGTAGTATTGGAGCCCTGTAGTATCGGAGCCCTGTAGTATCGGAGCCCTGTAGTGTCGGAGCCCTGTAGTATTGGAGCCCTGTAGTATCGGAGCCCTGTAGTGTCGGAGCCCTGTAGTATTGGAGCCCTGTAGTATCGGAGCCCTGTAGTATTGGAGCCCTGTAGTGTCGGAGCCCTGTAGTATTGGAGCCCTGTAGTATCGGAGCCCTGTAGTATTGGAGCCCTGTAGTATCGGAGCCCTGTAGTGTCGGAGCCCTGTAGTATCGGAGCCCTGTAGTGTCGGAGCCCTGTAGTGTTGGAGCCCTGTAGTATTGGAGCCCTGTAGTATCGGAGCCCTGTAGTGTTGGAGCCCCTAGTATTGGAGCCCTGTAGTATTGGAGCCCCCAGTATTAAAGCCCTGTAGTATTGGAGCCCTGTAGTATTGGAGCCCTGTAGTATTTTAGCCCTGTAGTATTGGAGCCCTGTAGTATTGGAGCCCTGTAGTATCGGAGCCCTGTAGTGTCGGAGCCCTGTAGTGTCGGAGCCCTGTAGTATTGGAGCCCTGTAGTATCGGAGCCCTGTAGTGTCGGAGCCCTGTAGTATTGGAGCCCTGTAGTATCGGAGCCCTGTAGTATCGGAGCCCTGTAGTGTCGGAGCCCTGTAGTATTGGAGCCCTGTAGTATCGGAGCCCTGTAGTGTCGGAGCCCTGTAGTATTGGAGCCCTGTAGTATCGGAGCCCTGTAGTATTGGAGCCCTGTAGTATCGGAGCCCTGTAGTGTCGGAGCCCTGTAGTATCGGAGCCCTGTAGTGTCGGAGCCCTGTAGTGTTGGAGCCCTGTAGTATTGGAGCCCTGTAGTATCGGAGCCCTGTAGTGTTGGAGCCCCCAGTATTGGAGCCCTGTAGTATTGGAGCCCCCAGTATTAAAGCCCTGTAGTATTGGAGCCCTGTAGTATTGGAGCCCTGTAGTATTTTAGCCCTGTAGTATTGGAGCCCTGTAGTATTGGAGCCCTGTAGTATCGGAGCCCTGTAGTGTCGGAGCCCTGTAGTGTCGGAGCCCTGTAGTATTGGAGCCCTGTAGTATCGGAGCCCTGTAGTGTCGGAGCCCTGTAGTATTGGAGCCCTGTAGTATCGGAGCCCTGTAGTGTCGGAGCCCTGTAGTATTGGAGCCCTGTAGTATCGGAGCCCTGTAGTATCGGAGCCCTGTAGTATCGGAGCCCTGTAGTATCGGAGCCCTGTAGTAATTTAGCCCTGTAGTATCGGAGCCCTGTAGTATCGGAGCCCTGTAGTATCGGAGCCCCCAGTATTAAAGCCCTGTAGTATTGGAGCCCCCAGTATTAAAGCCCTGTAGTATTGGAGCCCTGTAGTATTGGAGCCCTGTAGTGAGAGAGGGGGACGGGAGGAGGGAGAGAGAGGGGGACGGGAGGAGGGAGAGAGAGGGAGAGAAAGGGTATTGGAGCCCTGTAGTATCGGAGCCCTGTAGTATTGGAGCCCTGTAGTGTCGGAGCCCTGTAGTATTGGAGCCCTGTAGTATCGGAGCCCTGTAGTATCGGAGCCCTGTAGTATTGGAGCCCTGTAGTGTCGGAGCCCTGTAGTATTGGAGCCCTGTAGTATCGGAGCCCTGTAGTATCGGAGCCCTGTAGTATTGGAGCCCTGTAGTGTCGGAGCCCTGTAGTATTGGAGCCCTGTAGTATCGGAGCCCTGTAGTATCGGAGCCCTGTAGTGTCGGAGCCCTGTAGTATTGGAGCCCTGTAGTATCGGAGCCCTGTAGTGTCGGAGCCCTGTAGTATTGGAGCCCTGTAGTATCGGAGCCCTGTAGTATTGGAGCCCTGTAGTGTCGGAGCCCTGTAGTATTGGAGCCCTGTAGTATCGGAGCCCTGTAGTATTGGAGCCCTGTAGTATCGGAGCCCTGTAGTGTCGGAGCCCTGTAGTATCGGAGCCCTGTAGTGTCGGAGCCCTGTAGTGTTGGAGCCCTGTAGTATTGGAGCCCTGTAGTATCGGAGCCCTGTAGTGTTGGAGCCCCTAGTATTGGAGCCCTGTAGTATTGGAGCCCCCAGTATTAAAGCCCTGTAGTATTGGAGCCCTGTAGTATTGGAGCCCTGTAGTATTTTAGCCCTGTAGTATTGGAGCCCTGTAGTATTGGAGCCCTGTAGTATTGGAGCCCTGTAGTATTGGAGCCCCCAGTATTAAAGCCCTGTAGTATTGGAGCCCTGTAGTATTGGAGCCCTGTAGTATTTTAGCCCTGTAGTATTGGAGCCCTGTAGTATTGGAGCCCTGTAGTATCGGAGCCCTGTAGTGTCGGAGCCCTGTAGTGTCGGAGCCCTGTAGTATTGGAGCCCTGTAGTATCGGAGCCCTGTAGTGTCGGAGCCCTGTAGTATTGGAGCCCTGTAGTATCGGAGCCCTGTAGTATCGGAGCCCTGTAGTGTCGGAGCCCTGTAGTATTGGAGCCCTGTAGTATCGGAGCCCTGTAGTATCGGAGCCCTGTAGTATCGGAGCCCTGTAGTATCGGAGCCCTGTAGTAATTTAGCCCTGTAGTATCGGAGCCCTGTAGTATCGGAGCCCTGTAGTATCGGAGCCCCCAGTATTAAAGCCCTGTAGTATTGGAGCCCCCAGTATTAAAGCCCTGTAGTATTGGAGCCCTGTAGTATTGGAGCCCTGTAGTATTTTAGCCCTGTAGTATTGGAGCCCTGTAGTATTGGAGCCCTGTAGTATCGGAGCCCTGTAGTGTCGGAGCCCTGTAGTGTCGGAGCCCTGTAGTATTGGAGCCCTGTAGTATCGGAGCCCTGTAGTGTCGGAGCCCTGTAGTATTGGAGCCCTGTAGTATCGGAGCCCTGTAGTATTGGAGCCCTGTAGTGTCGGAGCCCTGTAGTATTGGAGCCCTGTAGTATCGGAGCCCTGTAGTATTGGAGCCCTGTAGTATCGGAGCCCTGTAGTGTCGGAGCCCTGTAGTATAGGAGCCCTGTAGTGTCGGAGCCCTGTAGTGTTGGAGCCCTGTAGTATTGGAGCCCTGTAGTATCGGAGCCCTGTAGTGTTGGAGCCCCCAGTATTGGAGCCCTGTAGTATCGGAGCCCTGTAGTATCGGAGCCCTGTAGTATCGGAGCCCTGTAGTATTTTAGCCCTGTAGTATCGGAGCCCTGTAGTATCGGAGCCCTGTAGTATCGGAGCCCCCAGTATTAAAGCCCTGTAGTATTGGAGCCCCCAGTATTAAAGCCCTGTAGTATTGGAGCCCTGTAGTATTGGAGCCCTGTAGTATTTAAGCCCTGTAGTATCGGAGCCCTGTAGTATTGGAGCCCTGTAGTATCGGAGCCCTGTAGTGTCGGAGCCCTGTAGTGTCGGAGCCCTGTAGTGTCGGAGCCCTGTAGTGTCGGAGACCGGTAGTATCGGAGCCCTGTAGTATCGGAGCCCTGTAGTATCGGAGCCCTGTAGTATCGGAGACCTGTAGTATCGGAGCCCTGTAGTATCGGAGCCCTGTAGTGTCGGAGCCCTGTCGTGTCGGAGCCCTGTAGTGTCGGAGCCCTGTAGTGTCGGAGCCCTGTAGTATCGGAGCCCTGTAGTATCGGAGCCCTGTAGTATCGGAGCCCTGTAGTGTCGGAGCCCTGTAGTATCGGAGCCCTGTAGTGTCGGAGCCCTGTAGTGTCGGAGCCCTGTAGTATCGGAGCCCTGTAGTGTCGGAGCCCTGTAGTATCGGAGCCCTGTAGTATCGGAGCCCTGTAGTATCGGAGCCCTGTAGTATTGGAGCCCTGTAGTGTCGGAGCCCTGTAGTGTCGGAGCCCTGTAGTATCGGAGCCCTGTAGTGTCGGAGCCCTTTAGTATCGGAGCCCTGTAGTATCGGAGCCCTGTAGTATCGGAGCCCTGTAGTATCGGAGCCCTGTAGTGTCGGAGCCCTGTAGTATCGGAGCCCCCAGTATTAAAGCCCTGTAGTGTCGGAGACCTGTAGTATCAGAGCCCTGTAGTGTCGGAGCCCTGTAGTGTCGGAGACCTGTAGTATCAGAGCCCTGTAGTATTGGAGCCCTGTAGTATCAGAGCCCTGTAGTGTTGGAGCCCTGTAGTATCGGAGCCCTGTAGTAACAGAGCCCTGTAGTATTGGAGCCCTGTAGTATCAGAGCCCTGTAGTGTTGGAGCCCTGTAGTATCAGAGCCCTGTAGTGTCGGAGCCCTGTAGTATCGGAGCCCTGTAGTATCGGAGCCCTGTAGTATTGGAGCCCTGTAGTGTCGGAGCCCTGTAGTATCGGAGCCCTGCAGTGTTGGAGCCCTGTAGTGTCGGAGCCCTGTAGTATTGGAGCCCTGTAGTGTCGGAGCCCTGTAGTATCGGAGCCCTGTAGTGTCGGAGCCCTGTAGTATCGGAGCCCTGTAGTGTCGGAGTCCTGTAGTGTCTTAGCCCTGTAGTGTCGAAGCCCTGTAGTATCGGAGCCCTGTAGTATCGGAGCCCTGTAGTGTCGGAGCCCTGTAGTGTCGAAGCCCTGTAGTATCGGAGCCCTGTAGTATCGGAGCCCTGTAGTGTCGGAGCCCTGTAGTATCGGAGCCCTGTAGTAAATGAAGCTGTGGTTTTGCAGTATATTTACCCAGTAGCAGACTGGATATGTGGCTCTGGGGAGAGACTAGGAGCCCACTTGCCTCAAACTTGCCTCATTTCTCTCTATTCCTGTACCAAGTTCCCCTGTTTACATGACTGAGAGGAACTGAGGCCTGTGTGCCTGTTTGCCTGCCTGTCTGTCTGCATGCCTTTCTGCACGTCTGTCTGCATGTCTGTCTGTCTGTCTGGCTGCATGTCTGTCTCCCTGTCTGTCTCCCTGTCTGTCTCCCTGTCTGTCTGTCTGCATGTCTGTCTGCATGTCTGTCTGTCTGTCTGCATGTCTGTCTGTCTGCTTGTCTGTCTGCATGTCTGTCTGTCTGCTTGTCTGTCTGCATGTCTGTCTTCCTGTCTGTCTGTCTCCCTGTCAGAACGCTGTGTTCCCCAGGGTTAAACCAGACAGACCACACGGTGTGATGCTCCCTGTCAGAACGCTGTGTTCCCCAGGGTTAAACCAGACAGACCACACGGTGTGATGCTCCCTGTCAGAACGCTGTGTTTCCCAGGGTTAAACCAGACAGACCATCTATTGGTCGTCAGAGTTTAAACACAGAGAGAGAGAGACGAATCAACAACTCCCTTTTATCTTTTAAAAAACCCAAACATGTATTTACTATTTTTCTTGCCAGTTGAGTGACTGTTATTGAACCAGAGTTTCACAAAACATCTCCATGAATCTCTTTTCATTCCAGTTGAATCCCGGTGGGCTTCGTGATCGGCCCTGTCAGCGCTCTCCCCTTTAACAGACACACAGCCCGGTGGGCTTCGTGATCGGCCCTGTCAGCGCTCTCCCCTTTAACAGACACACAGCCCGGTGGGCTTCGTGATCGACCCTGCCAGCTCTCCCCTTTAACAGACACACAGCCCGGTGGGCTTCGTGATCGACACTGCCAGCTCTCCCCTGTAACAGACACACAGCCCGGTGGGCTTCGTGATCGACACTGCCAGCTCTCCCCTTTAACCAGACACACAGCCCGGTGGGCTTCGTGATCGACACTGCCAGCTCTCCCCTTTAACCAGACACACAGCCCGGTGGGCTTCGTGATCGACACTGCCAGCTCTACCCTTTAACAGACACACAGCCCGGTGGGCTTCTTGATCGACACTGTCAGCTCTCCCCTTTAACAGACACACAGCCCGGTGGGCTTCTTGATCGACACTGTCAGCTCTCCCCTTTAACAGACACACAGCCCGGTGGGCTTCGTGATCGACACTGCCAGCGCTCTCCCCTTTAACAGACACACAGCCCGGTGGGCTTCTTGATCGACACTGTCAGCTCTCCCCTTTAACAGACACACAGCCCGGTGGGCTTCGTGATCGACACTGCCAGCTCTCCCCTTTAACAGACACACAGCCCGGTGGGCTTCGTGATCGACACTGTCAGCTCTCCCCTTTAACAGACACACAGCCCGGTGGGCTTCTTGATCGACACTGTCAGCTCTCCCCTTTAACAGACACACAGCCCGGTGGGCTTCTTGATCGACACTGTCAGCTCTCCCCTTTAACAGACACACAGCCCGGTGGGCTTCGTGATCGACACTGCCAGCTCTCCCCTTTAACAGACACACAGCCCGGTGGGCTTCGTGATCGACACTGCCAGCTCTCCCCTTTAACCAGACACACAGCCCGGTGGGCTTCGTGATCGACACTGCCAGCTCTCCCCTTTAACAGACACACAGCCCGGTGGGCTTCGTGATCGACACTGCCAGCTCTCCCCTTTAACCAGACATACAGCCCGGTGGGCTTCGTGATCGACACTGTCAGCTCTCCCCTTTAACAAACACACAGCCCGGTGGGCTTCGTGATCGACACTGTCAGCTCTCCCCTTTAACAGACACACAGCCCGGTGGGCTTTGTGATCGGCCCTGCCAGCTCTCCCCTTTAACAGATACACAGCCCGGTGGGCTTCGTGATCGACACTGCCAGCTCTCCCCTTTAACCAGACACACAGCCCGGTGGGCTTCGTGATCGGCCCTGCCAGCTCTCCCCTTTAACAGACACACAGCCCGGTGGGCTTCGTGATCGACACTGCCAGCTCTCCCCTTTAACCAGAGTTATAAACAAACACACACAGACAAACGGTTGTTTCAAGAGTGCTGTGCTTCTTCCCACAAATAAACAACAACAATGACTCTCTTGAGCATCTCACTTAGACGTCTCTGATTGGGGAGGTCATGTGATACGCTGTAATGCTCAGTAGGTCATGTGATACGCTGTAATGCTCAGTAGGTCATGTGATACGCTGTAATGCTCAGGAGGTCATGTGATACGCTGTAATGCTCAGTAGGTCATGTGATACGCTGTAATGCTCAGTAGGTCATGTGATACGCTGTAATGCACAGTAGGTCATGTGATACGCTGTAATGCTCAGTAGGTCATGTGATACGCTGTAATGCTCAGTAGGTCATGTGATACGCTGTAATGCTCAGTAGGTCATGTGATACGCTGTAATGCTCAGGAGGTCATGTGATACGCTGTAATGATCAGGAGGTCATGTGATACGCTGTAATGCTCAGTAGGTCATGTGATACGCTGTAATGCTCAGTAGGTCATGTGATACGCTGTAATGCTCAGTAGCTGAGGTAAATAACATGTCATTGTTTAGACATGTAACTCAGTAGGTCATTCCTGAGGAGAGAGAAACAGGCCCTATATCTCTCTCTCTGTGTGGATGGAGGAAACAGGCCCTATATCCCTCTCTCTGTGTGGATGGAGGAAACAGGCCCCTATATCTCTCTCTCTGTATGGATGGAGGAAACAGGCCCTATATCCCTCTCTCTGTGTGGATGGAGGAAACAGGCCCCTATATCTCTCTCTCTGTGTGGATGGAGGAAACAGGCCCTATATCCCTCTCTCTGTGTGGATGGAGGAAACAGGCCCCTATATCTCTCTCTCTGTGTGGATGGAGGAAACAGGCCCCTATATCTCTCTCTCTGTATTGATGGAGGAAACAGGCCCCTATATCTCTCTCTGTATGGATGGAGGAAACAGGCCCCTATATCTCTCTCTGTATAGATGGAGGAAACAGGCCCTATATCTCTCTCTCTGTATGGATAGAGCAAACAGGGAAGGGTCGAGGAAGGAAGGAAGGGTTGAGGAAGGAGGGAAGGGTTGAGGAAGGAGAGAAGGGAGGAAGAAGGAGGGAGGAGGAAAGGGTAGATGGAGGAGGGGAGGACGGAAGGGTTAGATGGAGGAGGGGAGGAGGGAAGGGTAGAGGGAGGAGGGAAGGGTAGAGGGAGGAGGGGAGGAGGGAAGGGTAGAGGGAGGAGGGAAGGGTAGAGGGAGGAGGGGAGAAGGGAAGGGTAGAGGGAGGAGGGAAGGGTTAGATTGAGGAGGGAAGGGTAGAGGGAGGAGGGGAGGGTTAGATTGAGGAGGGAAGGGTAGAGGGAGGAGGGAAGGGTTAGATTGAGGAGGGAAGGGTAGAGGGAGGAGGGGAGGGTTAGATTGAGGAGGGAAGGGTAGAGGGAGGAGGGGAGGGTTAGATTGAGGAGGGAAGGGTAGAGGGAGGAGGGAAGGGTAGAGGGAGGAGGGAAGGGTAGAGGCAGGAGGGAAGGGTAGAGGCAGGAGGGAAGGGTAGAGGCAGGAGGGAAGGATAGAGGGAGGAGGGAAGGGTAGAGGGAGGAGGGAAGGGTAGAGGCAGGAGGGAAGGGTAGAGGCAGGAGGGGAGGGTAAGATGGAGGAGGGAAGGGTTAGATGGAGGAGGGAAGGGTTAGATTGAGGAGGGAAGGGTAGAGGGAGGAGGGGAGGGTTAGATTGAGGAGGGAAGGGTGGAGGGAAGGGTAGAGGGAGGAGGGGAGGGTTAGATTGAGGAGGGAAGGGTAGAGGGGGGAGGGGAGGGTTAGATTGAGGAGGGAGGAGGGGAGGGTTAGATTGAGGAGGGAAGGGTAGAGGGAGGAGGGAAGGGTTAGATGGAGGAGGGAAGGGTTAGATGGAGGAGGGAAGAGTTAGATGGAGGAGGGAAGGGTTAGATAGAGGAGGGAAGGGTTAGATTGAGGAGGGAAGGGTAGAGGGAGGAGGGGAGGGTTAGATTGAGGAGGGAAGGGTAGAGGGAGGAGAAAAGGGTTAGATTGAGGAGGGAAGGGTAGAGGGAGGAGGGGAGGGTTAGATTGAGGAGGGAAGGGTAGAGGCAGGAGGGAAGGGTAGAGGCAGGAGGGAAGGGTAGAGGCAGGAGGGAAGGGTAGAGGGAGGAGGGAAGGGTAGAGGGAGGAGGGAAGGGTAGAGGGTGGAGGGAAGGGTAGAGGGAGGAGTAGGGAAGGGTAGAGGAAGGAGGGAAGGGTAAAGGGAGGAGGGGAGGAGGGAAGGGACGGGGAGAAGGGCAGGGTTAGATGGAGGAGGGAAGGGAGGAGGGAGGCAGAGTGTAGCCAGAGTAAACAGAGGGTTTGTCAGTCAGTAAATGAAACACCTGGCTCTGGTTCCCCAGCAGAGATACATCACATCACTGTGACACTCACCATTAATGCTCCACTAAATTGTTTTAAAAATGGGACTGTTCTTAGTGGAGTAAATCAAACATTCGTTTTTATTAAAAGTTAATTTCTGAATGTATGGTTTGAATCAGAGGAGAGTGTGTCTCAGGTCCAACAGACGATATTTGGAATAATCTTGAATATGTTTCTGGTGTTCAGAATGATTTTAGACGTTAATGTGAGGAGAAGTCAGAACAAACCCCCAGAGAACTGATACATCTTTGAACAAACCCCCAGAGAACTGATACATCTTTGAACAAAACCCCAGAGAACTGATACATCTTTGAACAAACCCCCAGAGAACTGATACATCTTTGAACAAAACCCCCAGAGAACTGATACATCTTTGAACAAAACCCCCAGAGAACTGATACATCTTTGAACAAAACCCCAGAGAACTGATACATCTTTGAACAAACCCCCAGAGAACTGATACATCTTTGAACAAACCCCCCAGAGAACTGATACATCTTTGAACAAACCCCCCAGAGAACTGATACATCTTTCAACAAACCCCCAGAGAGAACTGATACATCTTTCAACAAACCCCCAGAGAACTGATACATCTTTGAACAAAACCCCCAGAGAACTGATACATCTTTGAACAAAACCCCCAGAGAACTGATACATCTTTGAACAAAACCCCCAGAGAACTGATACATCTTTGAACAAAACCTGCAGAGAACTGATACATCTTTGAAGAAACCCCCCAGAGAACTGATACATCTTTGAACAAACCCCCCAGAGAACTGATACATCTTTGAACAAACCCCAGAGTACTGATACATCTTTGAACAAACCCCCAGAGTACTGATACATCTTTGAACAAACCCCCCAGAGAACTGATACATCTTTGAACAAACCCCCCAGAGAACTGATACATATTTGAACAAACCCCCCAGAGAACTGATACATCTTTGAACAAACCCCCCAGAGAACTGATACATCTTTGAACAAACCCCCCCAGAGAACTGATACATCTTTGAACAAACCCCCCAGAGAACTGATACATCTTTGAACAAACCCCCCAGAGAACTGATACATCTTTGAACAAACCCCCCAGAGAACTGATACATCTTTGAACAAACCCCCCAGAGAACTGATACATATTTGAACAAACCCCCCAGAGAACTGATACATCTTTGAACAAACCCCCCAGAGAACTGATACATCTTTGAACAAACCCCCCAGAGAACTGATACATCTTTGAACAAACCCCCAGAGAACTGATACATCTTTGAACAAACCCCCCAGAGAACTGATACATCTTTGAACAAACCCCCCAGAGAACTGATACATCTTTGAACAAACCCCCAGAGAGAACTGATACATCTTTGAACAAACCCCCCAGAGAACGGATACATCTTTGAACAAACCCCCAGAGTACTGATACATCTTTGAACAAACCCCCCAGAGAACTGATACATCTTTGAACAAACCCCCAGAGAGAACTGATACATCTTTGAACAAACCCCCCAGAGAACTGATACATCTTTGAACAAACCCCCAGAGAACTGATACATCTTTGAACAAACCCCCCAGAGAACTGATACATCTTTGAACAAACCCCCCAGAGAACTGATACATCTTTGAACAAAACCCCCAGAGAACTGATACATCTTTGAACAACCCCCCCAGAGAACTGATACATCTTTGAACAAAACCCCCAGAGAACTGATACATCTTTGAACAAAACCCCCAGAGAACTGATACATCTTTGAACAAACCCCCCAGAGAACTGATACATCTTTGAACAACCCCCCCAGAGAACTGATACATCTTTGAACAAACCCCCCAGAGAACTGATACATCTTTGAACAAACCCCCCAGAGAACTGATACATCTTTGAACAAACCCCCAGAGAGAACTGATACATCTTTGAACAAACCCCCCAGAGAACTGATACATCTTTGAACAAACCCCCCAGAGAACTGATACATCTTTGAACAAACCCCCCAGAGAACTGATACATCTTTGAACAAACCCCCAGAGAGAACTGATACATCTTTGAACAAACCCCCCAGAGAACTGATACATCTTTGAACAAACCCCCCAGAGAACTGATACATCTTTGTATTTATTTTTATTTAAATAGTGAGTTAAAAACAAATTCTTATTTACAATGGACGGCCTAACCCCGGTCAAACCCGGACGACGCTGGGTCGATTGTGCGCCACAATATGGGACCCCCAATCACGGCCCCGGTTGTGATACAGCCTGGAATCGAACCAGGGTGTCTGTAGTGACGCCTCTAGCGCTGAGATGCAGTGTCGTAGATCGCTACGCCCCTCGGGAGCTTTGAGGTGGAAGGTTTTTATTTCTCCAGTTTGTTGTTGTAAATGTTTCTGTGTGGAAAGTCTTGATGGATATTCAGGGTTTTCTCTCCGTCTCCCGGCTGATATATTATGTAACGTATCAGAGAACATGTGAGCTGATTTCTCAGAGAAAGACAGACAACGGCACATCCAATGTCATTACTAATCATTAGAAGAGCTGCTTTTGGTGTTTGTTGAGTGGCGTTCGCAGGAAGTGCAGGAAGGGGAGATATGAGCCATTAAGCTGTGTGTCCGAGATCTCTGTGTCGGCCTGCCTGTCATCCAATGAATGGTTCTACTTTAGTTAACTTCCTGCGGGCTGGAGGACAGGACACTTCTGTCTCTCTCTGGACTGGGATACTGGGGTTTCTCTTAGAGGGGGTTAGAGACCGTGTGTCAGAGATCTCTGTGTCGGCCTGCCTGTCATCCAATGAATGGTTCTACTTTAGTCAACTTCCTGCGGGCTGGAGGACAGGACACTTCTGTCTCTCTCTGGACTGGGATACTGGGGTTTCTCTTAGAGGGGGTTAGAGACCGTGTGTCAGAGATCTCTGTGTCGGCCTGCCTGTCATCCAATGAATGGTTCTACTTTAGTCAACTTCCTGCGGGCTGGAGGTCACTTCTGGCTCTCTCTGGACTGGGATAGTTGTGGGATAACTGGGGTTTCTCTTAGAGGGGGTTAGAGACCGTGTCTTTTCTCTTAGAGGGGGTTAGAGACTGTGTCTTTTCTCTTAGAGGGGGTTAGAAACCGTGTGTTTTCTCTTAGAGAGGGTTAGAAACCGTGTGTTTCTGTGTTCTGGTATCTGCTGACTTCTGTCTCCTGCTTGTGGTTCGTTCCCTGAAGATCTGTGGCTCCTCTGAAGCTCCTCTCTGTGAGAAGAGAAACCACAACACTTGTATTTCTCGGCCGGCACTTAAAGCTTAGTGGGATTAGTGGTTTATTCCAGTCTGTCTGTTCCTGTCACATGTTAAACCTGTCTGTCTGTCTGTTCCTGTCACATGTTAAACCTGTCTGTCTGTCTTCCTGTCACACGTTAAACCTGTCTGTCTGTCTTCCTGTCATACGTTAAACATGTATGTCTGTCTTCCTGTCACATGTTAAACCTGTCTGTCTGTCTTCCTGTCACATGTTAAACCTGTCTGTCTGTCTTCCTGTCACATGTTAAACCTGTCTGTATGTCTTCCTGTCACACGTTAAACCTGTCTGTCTGTTTCTGTCATATATTAAACCTGTCTGTCTTCCTGTCATACGTTAAACATTCTAGTTTGCTCAGTTTTTTATTAATTCTTTCCAATGTGTCAAGTAATTATCTTTTTGTTTTCTCATGATTTGGTTGGGTCTAATTGTGCTGTTGTCCTGGGGCTCTGTAGGGTGTGTTTGTGTTTGTGAACAGAGCCCCAGGACCAGCATGCTTAGGGGACTCTTCTCCAGGTTCATCTCTCTGTAGGTGATGGCTTTGTTATGGAAGGTTTGGGAATCTCTTCCTTTTAGGTGGTTGTAGAATTTAAATCAAATCCAATTTTATTTGTCACATACACATGGTTAGCAGATGTTAATGCGAGTGTAGCGAAATGCTTGTGCTTCTAGTTCCGACAATGCAGTAATAACCAACAAGTAATCTAACTAACAATTCCAAAACTACTGTCTTGTACACAGTGTAAGGGGATAAAGAATATGTACATAAGGATATATGAATGAGTGATGGTACAGAGCGGCATAGGCAAGATACAGTAGATGGTATAGAGTGCAGTATATACACATATGAGATGAGTATGTAAACAAAGTGGCCTAGTTAAAGTGGCTAGTGATACATGTATTACATAAGGATGCAGTAGAGGATATAGAGTACAGTATATACGTATGCATATGAGATGAGTAATGTAGGGTATGTAAACATTATATTAGGTAGCATTGTTTAAAGTGGCTAGTGATATATTTTACATCATTTCCCATCATTTCCCATTATTAAAGTGGCTGGAGTTGAGTCAGTGTGACGGCTCTTTTCTGGATCTCTCTCTGTCTCTCTGTCTCTCGCTGTCTCTCTCACTCTGTCTCTCTCTCTCTTTCTCTCTCGGTCTCTGTCTCTCTTTCTCTCTCTCTCTCTCTCTCTCTCTCTCTCTCTCTCTCTCTCTCTCTCTCTCTGTCTCTCTCTATATATATATATATCAGAGGGGGGAGAGGGGGGCAGGACAGGGAGGGTAGAGGATCACTCCTCAGCTGTCCCGGCCTCATAAAGGTTCTGATCCGAGGCGTCAGGGCTGCAGTGTGGAGCGGTGACTCTGTGCCCCGGCAGTGGAGCCCAGCGGCAGGACCTTCCTGTGGCAGGATGGAGTAGGACGATTGGTCCCTAAGAAGAATACACACTGTTCTGCTGGTCTGACCTGTTAAACACACACACACACACACACACACACACACTGCTGGACTGGACGGATGGACGGTTGATCTGGGGAGCTCCCAGTTTTCACCAAACAGAGTGGGTTCTACTAGTGTTACACTGCTCTGTGTGTGTGTGTGTGTGTGTGTGTGTGTGTGTGTTTGTGTGTGTGTGTGTGTGTGGGGGGGGGGGGGTGTGTGTGTGTGTGTGTGTGTGTCAGTCATACTATGGTATTTTTCTGTCACTACTGCACCTGATATTTTGACATTTGAGCTTCCTGTGGATTGACTTTGAGTCGTCTTTCCGTCCATCAGAGAGTAACCCCCCCCTCTCTCTCTGTCTCTCTCTCTCTCTCTCTCTCTCTCTCTCTCTCTCTCTCTGTCTCTCTCTCTCTCTCTCTCTCTCTCTCTCTCTCTCTTTCTCTCTTTCTCTGTGTCTCTCTCTATCTCTCTCTCTCTCTGTCTCTCTCTCTATATTGTCTCCCTCTCTGTCTCCCTCTCTCTCTCTGTCTCTCTCTCTCTCTCTCTCTCTCTCTCTCTCTCTCTCTCTCTCTCTGTCTCTCTCCCTCTCTCTCTCTGTGAGATGATCCCTGCATTGTCTCCATCAGTCTGATTAGAACAGGGTCGTGGGGAGGCTGCCTCGGTACGCTGACATCTAATAGCCAACATTCTAGTAATATTCTGCCAACGTTCCTTCAGTGTTCCAGCTACCAGAGATTCCTCTGTCACACGTTAGGTGGATGGAACACTGCCAGCGTTCCCGTGGCGTTCCCGTGGCGTTCCCGGAGAAGGGAGAAACCTCAGGAATGTGCCGATGCCTTCAGATGTCCATGTGTGATGACACAAGCACTCTGTGGCTCTCTGCTCCACTCTGTAGCTCTCTGCTCCACTCTGTAGCTCTCTGCTCCACTCTGTGGCTCTCTGATCCACTCTGTAGCTCTCTGCTCCACTCTGTGGCTCTCTGTTCCACTATGTGGCTCTCTGCTCCACTCTGTAGCTCTCTGCTCCACTATGTGGCTCTCTGCTCCACTCTGTAGCTCTCTGATCCACTCTGTAGTTCTCTGCTCCACTCTGTAGCTCTCTGTTCCGCTCTGTAGCTCTCTGCTCCACTCTGTAGCTCTCTGTTCCGCTCTGTAGCTCTCTGCTCCACTCTGTAGCTCTCTGCTCCACTCTGTAGCTCTCTGCTCCACTCTGTGGCTCTCTGATCCACTCTGTAGCTCTCTGCTCCACTCTGTGGCTCTCTGCTCCACTCTGTAGCTCTCTGATCCACTCTGTAGCTCTCTGCTCCACTCTGTAGCTCTCTGTTCCACTCTGTAGCTCTCTGCTCCACTCTGTGGCTCTCTGCTCCACTCTGTGGCTCTCTGCTCCACTCTGTGGCTCTCTGCTCCACTCTGTAGCTCTCTGATCCACTCTGTAGTTCGCTGCTCCACTCTGTAGCTCTCTGATCCACTCTGTAGTTCGCTGCTCCACTCTGTAGTTCGCTGCTCCACTCTGTAGCTCTCTGCTCCACTCTGTAGTTCTCTGCTCCACTCTGTAGCTCTCTGATCCACTCTGTAGTTCTCTGCTCCACTCTGTGGCTCTCTGCTCCACTCTGTAGCTCTCTGCTCCACTCTGTAGCTCTCTGCTCCACTCGGTGGCTCTCTGCTCCACTCTGTAGCTCTGTAACTCTGTAACTTAATGTTGTCTAACAGGAGACATTAGGACCCAGAGTGTTAGACTTTAAAGATGTTGACTGGTTAGGGAATGAAACCTGGTGGTGCAGGGACCTCTCTCTCTCTACCCTGGTGGTGCAAGGACCTCTCTCTACCCTGGTGGTGCAGGGACCTCTCTCTACCCTGGTGGTGCAGGGACCTCTCTCTCTCTACCCTGGTGGTGCAAGGACCTCTCTCTACCCTGGTGGTGCAAGGACCTCTCTCTACCCTGGTGGTGCAGGGACCTCTCTCTACCCTGGTGGTGCAGGGACCTCTCTCTACCCTAGTGGTGCAGGGACCTCTCTCTACCCTGGTGGTGCAGGGACCTCTCTCTACCCTGGTGGTGCAGGGACCTCTCTCTCTACCCTGGTGGTGTAGGGACCTCTCTCTACCCTGGTGGTGCAGGGACCTCTCTCTACCCTGGTGGTGTAGGGACCTCTCTCTACCCTAGTGGTGCAGGGACCTCTCTCTACCCTAGTGGTGCAGGGACCTCTCTCTACCCTGGTGGTGTAGGGACCTCTCTCTCTACCCTGGTGGTGTAGGGACCTCTCTCTACCCTGGTGGTGTAGGGACCTCTCTCTACCCTGGTGGTGCAGGGACCTCTCTCTACCCTGGTGGTGTAGGGACCTCTCTCTACCCTAGTGGTGCAGGGACCTCTCTCTACCCTAGTGGTGCAGGGACCTCTCTCTACCCTAGTGGTGCAGGGACCTCTCTCTCTCTACCCTGGTGGTGCAGGGACCTCTCTCTCTACCCTGGTGGTGTAGGGACCTCTCTCTACCCTGGTGGTGCAGGGACCTCTCTCTACCCTGGTGGTGTAGGGACCTCTCTCTCTCTACCCTGGTGGTGCAGGGACCTCTCTCTACCCTGGTGGTGCAGGGACCTCTCTCTCTCTACCCTGGTGGTGCAGGGACCTCTCTCTCTCTACCCTGGTGGTGTAGGGACCTCTCTCTCTCTACCCTGGTGGTGCAGGGACCTCTCTCTCTCTACCCTGGTGGTGCAGGGACCTCTCTCTACCCTGGTGGTGCAGGGACCTATCTCTACCCTGGTGGTGCAGGGACCTCTCTCTACCCTGGTGGTGCAGGGACCTCTCTCTCTCTACCCTGGTGGTGCAGGGACCTCTCTCTACCCTGGTGGTGCAGGGACCTCTCTCTACCCTGGTGGTGCAGGGACCTCTCTCTACCCTGGTGGTGCAGGGACCTCTCTCTACCCTGGTGGTGTAGGGACCTCTCTCTCTCTACCCTGGTGGTGCAGGGACCTCTCTCTACCCTGGTGGTGTAGGGACCTCTCTCTACCCTGGTGGTGCAGGGACCTCTCTCTACCCTGGTGGTGTAGGGACCTCTCTCTCTCTACCCTGGTGGTGCAGGGACCTCTCTCTACCCTGGTGGTGCAGGGACCTCTCTCTACCCTGGTGGTGCAGCCAGGGGAAGTGATCTACCGTAACATGCTGTGTTTTATTGCCCCGGTGTCCCGGCCATTAAGGTCAGGGGCTGGGTGTGGCTTCAGAGCTTAGCCACGTTGAAGCTGAATACTGCTGGCCTCACATGGAATATTTATGTATGAAAGCCCAGGTCTCAGTTCTGTAGTCATGTGACTGTATCTCCTGTAAGTCCCAGGTCTGAGTTCTGTAGTCATGTGACTGTATCTCCTGTAATCCCCAGGTCTCAGTTCTGTAGTCATGTGACTGTATCTCCTGTAAGTCCCAGGTCTGAGTTATGTAGTCATGTGACTGTATCTCCTGTAAGCCCCAGGTCTGAGTTCTGTAGTCATGTGACTGTATCTCCTGTAAGCCCCAGGTCTGAGTTCTGTAGTCATGTGACTGTATCTCCTGTAAGCCCCAGGTCTGAGTTATGTAGTCATGTGACTGTATCTCCTGTAATCCCCAGGTCTGAGTTATGTAGTCATGTGACTGTATCTCCTGTAAGCCCCAGGTCTGAGTTATGTAGTCATGTGACTGTATCTCCTGTAAGCCCCAGGTCTGAGTTCTGTAGTCATGTGACTGTATCTCCTGTAAGCCCCAGGTCTGAGTTCTGTAGTCATGTGACTGTATCTCCTGTAAGTCCCAGGTCTGAGTTCTGTAGTCATGTGACTATATCTCCTGTAATTCCCAGGTCTAGCGAGCCACGGAGAGAAACCTGATGTGTGTTGGACTGAGCAGACAGATCTGCTGGGTTTCTCTTTCTCTCTCTCTCTCTCTCCCTCCATCCCTCTATCTCTCTCTCTCCATCCCTCTCTCTCTCTCTCCCTCCATTCCTCCCTGCAGCTTCCAGCTCCCCACCCCTGGTCTCAGCATGACATCACAGACAGAAATACATCATAACATGACTCCCTTCAAGCTGGTTTTATAGTGAACAAATGATCAACTTCAACAAATATGCTTTGCTCTATATTTCTTTGCAGAATAAAAAGTCCCAAGTCGCTGGCACGACTTGCCTCAATTATGACAATGTTCAAAGCAGGCATTGTTCCCTATATATTTCCATCTTAACAAGTGAAACCCATTTGAAGAAGTTGTTTGTGGAACCCCACACAGATTAGGCCGGTTAATGGATCGGTATCGTTGTTGGTTTTAAAGCCACTTAGCTGGTGTTCAAAGAGGAGCAGTGGGGTTTGATGGAGAACCCAGCTGAGAGGCACATGTTGGACTGATGTCCTCCGGGAGCCCAGGCTCCTCTCTCTCTCTCTCTCTCTCTCTCTCTCTCTCTCTCTCTCTCTCTCTCTCTCTCTCTCTCTCTCTCTCTCTCTCTCTCTCTCTCTCTCTCTCTCTCTCTCTCTCTCTCTCTCTCTCTCTCTCTCTCTCTCTCTCTCTCTCTGTCTGTCTGTCTGTCTGTCTGTCTGTCTGTCTGTCTGTCTGTCTGTCTGTCTGTCTGTCTGTCTGTCTGTCTGTCTGTCTGTCTGTCTGTCTGTCTGTCTGTGTCTGTGTCTGTCTCTGTCTCTGTCTCTGTCTCTGTCTCTGTCTCTGTCTCTGTCTCTGTCTCTCACTCTCACTCTGTCTCTCACTCTGTCTCTCACTCTGTCTCTCACTCTGTCTCTCACTCTGTCTCTCACTCTGTCACTCACTCTGTCACTCACTCACTCACTCACTCACTCACTCACTCACTCACTCACTCACTCACTCACACACACACACATTCTCCTGATACACATTCTCCTCATTAGAGACTCTTCAGATAGTCCTGGATGGGGCTAGGGGAAGGCTGTTGCTAACTGCCTACCAGCGACATGTTGCTAACCTCCCTCCAGCAACATCTGATGCTAACTGCCCTCCAGCAACATGTGTTGCTAACCTCCCTCCAGCAACATGTGTTGCTAACTGCCCTCCAGCAACATGTGGCGCTAACTGCCCTCCAGCAACATGTGTTGCTAACTGCCCTCCAGCAACATGTGTTGCTGACTGCCCTCCAGCAACATGTGGTGCTAACTGCCCTCCAGCAACGTGTGTTGCTGACTGCCCTCCAGCAACGTGTGTTGCTAACTGCCCTCCAAAGTCTTTATTCTAGATGACTGATATATGAAGCCTTTATTCCAGATGACTGATATATTAAGTCTTTATTCCAGATGACTGATATATTAAGCCTTTATTCCAGATGACTGATATATGAAGCCTTTATTCCAGATGACTGATATATGAAGCCTTTATTCCAGATGACTGATATATGAAGCCTTTATTCCAGATGACTGATATATTAAGTCTTTATTCCAGATGACTGATATATGAATCCTTTATTCTAGATGACTGATATATGAAGCCTTTATTCCAGTTGACTGATTTATGAAGCCTTTATTCCAGATGACTGATATATTAAGCCTTTATTCCAGTTGACTGATATATGAATCCTTTATTCTAGATGACTGATATATTAAGTCTTTATTCCAGATGACTGATATATGAATCCTTTATTCTAGATGACTGATATATGAAGCCTTTATTCCAGTTGACTGATTTATGAAGCCTTTATTCCAGATGACTGATATATGAAGCCTTTATTCCAGATGACTGATATATGAAGCCTTTATTCCAGATATGAATCATTTATTCCAGAAGACTGATATATGAAGCATTTATTCCAGAAGACTGATATATGATGCCTGTATTCCAGTTCAGTCACTATGAGTGTGTTCATTCCCTCTAGTGTTGAGACATCTCACCTATCTGTTGAACAGTCCAATCCACATCCCTCTCTCCTCTCCTCACCTCATTTATCTTGTCTAATGCTGTGTTTCACCCTCTCTCTCTCTCTCTCTCTCTCTCTCTCTCTCTCTCTCTCTCTCTCTCTCTCTCTCTCTCTCTCTCTCTCTCTCTCTCTCTCTCTCTCTCTGTCTCTCTGTCTCTCTGTCTCTCTGTCTCTCTGTCTCTCTCTCTCTCTCTCTCTCTCTCTCTCTCTCTCTCTCTCTCTCTCTCTCATCACACCCTACTCCCTCAAGAGCACCAGTAGTGAAATCACATGTTCCTCGATGCCTCTTTCCTTCCAGAATGCGATCATTAAATGAACGAAGGATAACTCCCATCCCAGAGATGTCACTTTGTATAAATACGCTCCTCGGTAGTTTGGAGAGAGAGAGAGAGGGGTCTAGGATACGTCTCTGAATTATAAACAGTCCTCTAGAGCGATTCAGGGAGGAGGAAATAACCGATGTAGGGAAGGCATCTGTGCTGCAGATTATTGTCATTATTTGACCGCGTTTCCCGTTGCTGACATAAATGTAGTTGGACGGTATCTCATGAGAAAGTGGTTATAGGCCTGTCGTCTTGGGTCGCTGTGCTTCAGGGCTTTAAAAAACGACCCTCGTCTTTCTGGATACTGACACAGACGAACCCCCCCTCCCCCTCCTCCCCTCCTGAAATAGTTGTGTGATTTGAACATACGTTTGTAATTACGTTGGGAGCGTCCAGGGAAATAACTCATTATATTTTGTTACATTCTGCTTTTTGTTTTGTTTTGTTTTGTTGTTTTGTTTGTTTATTTGGAATGAAATTAGAAATGAGTAAGAAATGTTGTTTTAAGATCAATGGGAGTGGAACAGAGGAACAGAAGTGGAACAGAGGGACAGAAGTGGAACAGAGGAACAGAAGTGCAACAGAGCAACAGAGGAACAGAAGTGGAACAGAAGTGAAACAGAGGAACAGAAGTGGAACAGAGGAACAGAAGTGGAACAGAGGAAACAGAAGTGGAACAGAGGAACAGAAGTGGAACAGAGGAACAGAAGTGGAACAGAGGAACAGAAGTGGAACAGAGGAACAGAAGTGCAACAGAGCAACAGAGGAACAGAAGTGGAACAGAAGTGAAACAGAGGAACAGAAGTGGAACAGAGGAACAGAAGTGGAACAGAGGAACAGAAGTGGAACAGAGGAACAGAAGTGGAACAGAGGAACAGAAGGGCAACAGAGCAACAGAGGAACAGAAGTGGAACAGAAGTGAAACAGAGGAACAGAAGTGGAACAGAGGAACAGAAGTGGAACAGAGGAACAGAAGTGGAACAGAGGAACAGAAGTGGAACAGAGGAACAGAAGTGAAACAGAGGAACAGAAGTGGAACAGAGGAACAGAAGTGGAACAGAGGAACAGAAGTGGAACAGAGGAACAGAAGTGAAACAGAAGTGAAACAGAGGAACAGAGGAACAGAAGTGGAACAGAGGAACAGAAGTGGAACAGAGGAACAGAAGTGGAACAGAGGAACAGAAGCGGAACAGAGGAACAGAAGTGGAACAGAAGCGGAACAGAGGAACAGAAGTGGAACAGAGGAACAGAAGCGGAACAGAGGAACAGAAGTGGAACAGAAGTGGAACAGAAGTGGAACAGAAGTGGAACAGAAGTGTAACAGAGGAACAGAAGTGGAACAGAGGAACAGAAGTGGAACAGAAGTGGAACAGAAGTGAAACAGAGGAACAGAAGTGGAACAGAGGAACAGAAGTGGAACAGAGGAACAGAAGTGGAACAGAGGAACAGAAGTGGAACAGAGGAACAGAAGTGAAACAGAGGAACAGAAGTGGAACAGAGGAACAGAAGTGGAACAGAGGAACAGAAGTGGAACAGAGGAACAGAAGTGAAACAGAGGAACAGAAGTGAAACAGAGGAACAGAAGTGAAACAGAGGAACAGAGGAACAGAAGTGGAACAGAGGAACAGAAGCGGAACAGAGGAACAGAAGTGGAAACAGAAGTGGAACAGAGTGGAACAGAAGTGGAACAGAGGAACAGAAGTGGAACAGAGGAACAGAAGTGGAAAGAGGAACAGAAGTGGAACAGAGGAACAGAAGCGGACAGAGGAACAGAAGCGGAACAGAGGAACAGAAGCGGAACAGAGGAACAGAAGTGGAACAGAAGTGGAACAGAGGAACAGAAGTGGAACAGAGGAACAGAAGTGGAACAGAGGAACAGAAGTGGAACAGAGGAACAGAAGTGGAACAGAGGAACAGAAGTGAAACAGAGGAACAGAAGTGGAACAGAGGAACAGAAGTGGAACAGAGGAACAGAAGTGGAACAGAGGAACAGAAGTGAAACAGAGGAACAGAAGTGAAACAGAGGAACAGAGGAACAGAAGTGGAACAGAGGAACAGAAGTGGAACAGAGGAACAGAAGTGGAACAGAGGAACAGAAGTGGAACAGAGGAACAGAAGTGGAACAGAAGTGGAACAGAAGTGGAACAGAGGAACAGAAGTGTAACAGAGGAACAGAAGTGGACCAGAGGAACAGAAGTGGAACAGAGGAACAGAAGTGGAACAGAGGAACAGAAGTGGAACAGAGGAACAGAAGTGGAACAGAAGTGGAACAGTGGAACAGAAGTGAAACAGAGGAACAGAGGAACAAGAGTGAAACTGTTTTTACAGATTGTCTTCCCTTCATGTTTGTTTTGTTTCTTTGTCGCTGTGAAGCCAGTTAAAGGGGCACTCTGCGGGTTCCAACAAATAACAAAGGGGACACCCCGTCACTGTTTCGGTAAAACAGCTGAGACAGATGGCGTCACCACTTTCAAATTCATAGACAGAGCTTTGGATGCAAGGACTTGACCGTCCATCCTATCTAAGTTACAGTTTCAACCATGGTTTATATTAGTTTATAAATTAATAGGATATATATATATATAAATGGATGTAGCAATTGCAGATTCGGTCTTTAACCTCATCAGAGATGTCCGCCTGTCCTTTTGCCGTTGTTTAGGAAGCGTCCTCTGTTTTACCCGACTGGGAGGATAAATCCTTTATGTAATCTGCTCGCTCTAAACATTTTGTCTCAATTCAATCATTGATGTGAACATCTCATAATCAACGACAAAATCTCTGAGCCGAGATTCCTCTGCTCTGCCACAGATAAAGATTTATGTCTTAGACAGGCAGACAGGTAGACAGGCAGACAGACAGACAGACAGACAGATAGATAGATAGACAGATAGATAGATAGATAGTAGCATGCATAGTCTGCTAATGCTAACCAGATTGACAATATTGAACCTCTTAATCAATCCTGCCTGGAAACAAACAGTAGTGGCTCACAATGTTGGATTCATAAAGCCTAATTTAACAGAGCTATAAAACACCCTCCTAGACATAGCTTAGAGCTGAGAGAGAGGCTGTGTGGGGTGTATGGGTGAGGGTGTATATGAGAGGGTGTATGGGTGAGGGTGTATATGAGAGGGTGTATGGGTGAGGGTGTATATGAGAGGGTGTATGGGTGAGGGTGTATATGAGAGGGTGCATGGGTGAGGGTGTATGGGTGAGGGTTTATATGAGAGGGTTTATGGGTGAGGGTGTATATGAGAGGGTGTTTGGGTGAGGGTGTATGGGTGAGGGTGGATATGAGAGGGTGTATGGGTGAGGGTGTATAGGTGAGGGTGTATGGGTGAGGGTGTACGGGTGAGGGTGTATATGAGAGGGTGTATGGGTGAGGGTGTACGAGTGAGGGTGTATATGAGATGGTGTATGGGTGAGGGTGTATGGGGGAGGGTGTATGGGGGAGGGTGTACGGGTGAGGGTGTATATGAGAGGGTGTATGGGTGAGGGTGTATGGGTGAGGGTGTATATGTGAAGGTGTATATGAGAAGGTGTATGGGTGAGGGTGTATGGGTGAGGGTGTATGGGTGAGGGTGTATATGAGAGGGTGTATGGGTGAGGGTGTATGGGTGAGGGTGCATATGAGAGGGTGTATATGAGAGGGTGTATGGGTGAGGGTGTGTGTTTGGGTGTGTGTATGTACAGTACCAGTCAAACGTTTGGACACATCTACTCATTCCAGGGTTTTTCTTTATTTGTACTATTTTCTACATTGTAGAATAATAGTGAAGACACCAACACTATGAAATAACACATATGGAATCATGTAGTAACCAAAAAAAAGTGTTAAACAAATCAAAATATATTTTATATTTGAGATTCTTCAAAGTAGCCACCCTTTGCCTTGATGACAACTTTCCACACTCTTGGCATTCTCTCAACCAGCATCACCTGGAATCATTTTCCAACAGTCTTGAAGTAGTTCCCACATATGCTGAGCACTTGTTGGCTGCTTTTCCTTCACTCTGTGGACCAACTCCCACCCTGTCTGAGTGTTATCCCCTGATAATGACACTCTGTCTGAGTGTTATCCCCTGATAATGCCCACCCTGTCTGTCTCTGTGTGTTATCCCCTGATAATGCCCACCCTGTCTGAGTGTTATCCCCTGATAATGCCCACCCTGTCTGAGTGTTATCCCCTGATAATGCCCACCCTGTCTGAGTGTTATCCCTGATAATGCCACCCTGTCTGTCTCTGTGTGTTATCCCCTGATAATGCCCACCCTGTCTGTGTGTTATCCCCTGATAATGCCATCCTGTCTGTCTCTGTGTGTTATCCCATGATAATGCCCACCCTGTCTGAGTGTTATCCCTGATAATGCCACCCTGTCTGTCTCTGTGTGTTATCCCCCTGATAATGCCCACCCTGTCTGAGTGTTATCCCCTGATAATGTCACCCTGTCTAAGTGTTATCCCCTGATAATGACACCTTGTCTGAGTGTTATCCCCTGATAATGCCACCCTGTCTGTCTCTGTGTGTTATCCCCTGATAATGCCCACCCTGTCTGTCTCTGAGTGTTATCCCCTGATAATGCCCACCCTGTCTGTCTCTGAGTGTTATCCCCTGATAATGCCCACCCTGTCTGTCTCTGTGTGTTATCCCCTAATAATGCCCACCCTGTCTGTCTCTGAGTGTTATGCCCTGATAATGCCACCCTGTCTGAGTGCTATCCCCTGATAATGCCACCTGTCTGAGTGTTATCCCCTGATAATGACACCTGTCTGAGTGTTATCCCCTGATAATGCCCACCCTGTCTGTTTCTGTGTGTTATCCCCTGATAATGCCCACCCTGTCTGTTTCTGTGTGTTATCCCCTGATAATGCCCACCCTGTCTAAGTGTTATCCCCTGATAATGCCCACCCTGTCTGTTTCTGTGTGTTATCCCCTGATAATGCCCACCCTGTCTCAGTGTTATCCCCTGATAATGTCACCCTGTCTAAGTGTTATCCCCTGATAATGACACCTTGTCTGAGTGTTATCCCCTGATAATGCCACCCTGTCTGTCTCTGTGTGTTATCCCCTGATAATGCCCACCCTGTCTGAGTGTTATCCCCTGATAATGCCCACCATGTCTGAGTGTTATCCCCTGATAATGACACCCTGTCTGAGTGTTATCCCTGATAATGCCACCATGCCTGTCTCTGTGTGTTATCCCCTGATAATGCCCAACCTGTCTGAGTGTTATCCCCTGATAATGCCCACCCTGTCTGAGTGTTATCCCTTGATAATGCCCACCCTGTCTAAATGTTATCCCCTGATAATGACACCCTGTCTGAGTGTTATCACCTCATAATGCCCACCCTGTCTGAGTGTTATCCCTGATAATGCCACCCTGTCTGAGTGTTAATCCCCTGATATGACCACCATGTCTGAGTGTTATCCCCTGATAATGCCCACCCTGTCTGTCTCTGTGTGTTATCCCCTAATAATGCCCACCCTGTCTGTCTCTGAGTGTTATCCCCTGATAATGACACCCTGTCTGAGTGTTATCCCCTGATAATGCCACCCTGTCTGTCTCTGTGTGTTATCCCCTAATAATGCCCACCCTGTCTGTCTCTGTGTGTTATCCCCTGATAATGCCCCCTGTCTGAGTGTTATCCCCTGATAATGCCACCCTGTCTGAGTGTTATCCCCTGATAATGCCCACCCTGTCTGTCTCTGTGTGTTATCCCCTAATAATGCCCACCCTGTCTGTCTCTGTGTGTTATCCCCTGATAATGCCACCCTGTCTGAGTGTTATCCCCTGATAATGCCACCCTGTCTGAGT
>NW_028322092.1:2700000-2720000 GCF_057628025.1 Oncorhynchus mykiss
GGAGGTAGTCTACATACTGGGAGAGGTTCAGTGACAGGTAGTCTACATACTGGGAGAGGTTCAGTGACAGGTAGTCTACATCCTGGGAGAGGTTCAGTGGGAGGTAGTCTACATCCTGGGAGAGGTTCAGTGGGAGGTAGTCTACATACTGGGAGAGGTTCAGTGGGAGATAGTCTACATACTGGGAGAGGTTCAGTCAGAGGTAGGCTACATACTGGGAGAGGTTCAGTCAGAGGTAGGCTACATACTGGGAGAGGTTCAGTGAGAGGTAGTCTACATACTGGGAGAGGTTCAGTCAGAGGTAGTCTACATACTGGGAGAGGTTCAGTGGGAGGTAGTCTACATACTGGGAGAGGTTCAGTGAGAGGTAGTCTACATACTGGGAGAGGTTCAGTGAGAGGTAGTCTACATACTGGGAGAGGTTCAGTGAGAGGTAGTCTACATACTGGGAGAGGTTCAGTGAGAGGTAGTCTACATACTGGGAGAGGTTGTCTACATACTGGGAAAAGTTGTCTACATACTGGGAGAAGTAGTCTACATACTGGGCGAGGTTCAGTGAGAGGTAGTCTACACACTGGGAGATGTTCAGTCAGAGGTAGTCTACACACTGGGAGAGGTTCAGTCAGAGGTAGTCTACATCCTGGGAGAGGTTCAGTGAGAGGTAGTCTACACACTGGGAGATGTTCAGTCAGAGGTAGTCTACACACTGGGAGAAGTAGTCTACACACTGGGAGAGGTTCAGTCAGAGGTAGTCTACACACTGGGAGAGGTTCAGTGAGAGGTAGTCTACTGCCCACCCAGGGTAGACTCTGACTGGTCTGGTCACATCACATTATAAACCAACCACAGCTCTGCAGGCTTAGTGGTTCGGTCAGCTGACACTGTGTCGTCTTGCCTCTATTGACTGTGACTGTTGGTTAGTGTGGAGGTAGCGAGCTGAAACAACCGCGGGTAGCCATGGTAACAGCTACATTATGCAACAAATGAGTCTCTCTGTGTTCAGAAGTGGTGTCATCATAGGTCAGGGAACTGACTGATTCCCATGCACTATAACAAACCCGAATGAGCCCCAGGGGGTGATGGGTAATGCTGATCACATGACAGAGGTCTGGCCGGTCTGCGTTCCAGTCTGTTTCAGGTGATGTTATTGTGGCTGTTTAACCTCATAACGTCTCTCTCCCTCACCCTGTTTTCCTCCCCCAGGCGAGCGTTGAACCTGGGCATCCTGCGCGACCCGGGGTCAGAGGTGGAGGACCGTCAGTACCAGCTGGATCTGCAGTCCATCAACATCGGTACCGCCCAATGGGAGCAGCTCAAACCAGAGAAGGAGGGGTCTAAGGGGGGCGTGTCCACCGAGACAGAGAGGAACTCACAGAACCCTGCCCTGGAATGGAACATGGCCAGCAGGTACACAACCAATCACGGCAGACTACTGGGTATAACTAACCAATCAGGACACACTACTGGATACAACTAACCAATCAGGACAGACTACTGGGTATAACTAACCAATCAGGACACACTACTGGGTATAACTAACCAATCAGGGCAGACTACTGGGTACAATTAACCAATCAGGACAGACTATTGGGTATAACTAACCAATCAGGACACACTACTGGGTATAACTAACCAATCAGGACACACTACTGGGTACAACTAACCAATCAGGACAGACTCCTGGGTATAACTAACCAATCAGGACAGACTCCTGGGTACAACTAACCAATCAGGACAGACTCCTGGGTATAACTATCTAGCCACTATCTAGTGCACTACTGGGCCCATAGGGCTCTGGTCTAACGTAGTGCACTACTGGGCCCATAGGGCTCTGGTCTAATGTAGTGCACTACTGGGTCCATAGGGCTCTGGTCTAATGTAGTGCACTACTGGGTCCATAGGGCTCTGGTCAGACGTAGTGCACTACTGGGTCCATAGGGCTCTGGTCTAATGTAGTGCACTACTGGGTCCATAGGGCTCTGGTCTAATGTAGTGCACTACTGGGTCCATAGGGCTCTGGTCTAATGTAGTGCACTACTGGGTCCATAGGGCTCTGGTCTAATGTAGTGCACTACTGGGCCCATAGGGCTCTGGTCTAACGTAGTGCACTACTGGGCCCATAGGGCTCTGGTCTAATGTAGTGCACTACTGGGTCCATAGGGCTCTGGTCTAATGTAGTGCACTACTGGGTCCATAGGGCTCTGGTCTAATGTAGTGCACTACTGGGTCCATAGGGCTCTGGTCAGACGTAGTGCACTACTGGGTCCATAGGGCTCTGGTCTAATGTAGTGCACTACTGGGTCCATAGGGCTCTGGTCTAATGTAGTGCACTACTGGGTCCATAGGGCTCTGGTCTAAGGTAGTGCACTACTGGGCCCATAGGGCTCTGGTCTAATGTAGTGCACTACTGGGCCCATAGGGCTCTGGTCAGACGTAGTGCACTACTGGGCCCGTAGGGCTCTGGTCTAAGGTAGTGCACTACTGGGCCCGTAGGGCTCTGGTCTAAGGTAGTGCACTACTGGGCCCGTAGGGCTCTGGTCTAACGTAGTGCACTACTGGGCCCATAGGGCTCTGGTCTAATGTAGTGCACTACTGGGCCCATAGGGCTCTGGTCTAATGTAGTGCACTAATGGGTCCATAGGGCTCTGGTCTAATGTAGTGCACTACTGGGTCCATAGGGCTCTGGTCTAATGTAGTGCACTACTGGGTCCATAGGGCTCTGGTCTAATGTAGTGCACTACTGGGTCCATAGGGCTCTGGTCAGACGTAGTGCACTACTGGGTCCATAGGGCTCTGGTCTAATGTAGTGCACTACTGGGTCCATAGGGCTCTGGTCTAATGTAGTGCACTACTGGGTCCATAGGGCTCTGGTCTAATGTAGTGCACTACTGGGCCCATAGGGCTCTGGTCTAACGTAGTGCACTACTGGGCCCATAGGGCTCTGGTCTAATGTAGTGCACTACTGGGCCCATAGGGCTCTGGTCTAATGTAGTGCACTACTGGGTCCATAGGGCTCTGGTCTAATGTAGTGCACTACTGGGCCCATAGGGCTCTGGTCAGACGTAGTGCACTACTGGGCCCGTAGGGCTCTGGTCTAAGGTAGTGCACTACTGGGCCCGTAGGGCTCTGGTCTAAGGTAGTGCACTACTGGGCCCGTAGGGCTCTGGTCTAACGTAGTGCACTACTGGGCCCATAGGGCTCTGGTCTAATGTAGTGCACTACTGGGCCCATAGGGCTCTGGTCTAATGTAGTGCACTACTGGGTCCATAGGGCTCTGGTCTAATGTAGTGCACTAATGGGTCCATAGGGCTCTGGTCTAATGTAGTGCACTACTGGGCCCATAGGGCTCTGGTCTAATGTAGTGCACTACTGGGCCCATAGGGCTCTGGTCTAATGTAGTGCACTACTGGGCCCATAGGGCTCTGGTCAAACGCAGTGCACTACATAGGGTATAGGGTACTATTTGGGCCACTCGTCTGCTTGGTTCCCCCCGTACAGACTCATAATTACAAAGCCCGTCATGTTTCATAGAGAACCGGGAGCTAAAACAAGCAGACGTTTTACGGCCTGTTTGACTTGGCTGGTTTTTTCAGCTGTGTGTTTTCAGAAGGACCCAGAATCCCCGGCGTCGCTGAAAGGCATTCCTGATGAGTTCCCTGTCAGATAGAAATACATTAGAATAGAGCAGCATGCCGCGTAACCATGGAGACGCACTGTCTCACACACACACACACACACATACTGAGGGAGACACACACAGAGAGACACACTGAGAGAGGCACAGTCACACACACACACACACTGAGAGAGGCACAGTCACACACACACACACTGAGAGAGACACACACTGAGAGACACATAGTCACACACACACACACACACACACACACACACACACTGAGAGACACACACACTGAAAGACACACACACACTCAGACACACACTGAAAGACACACACACACTGAGAGACACACACACACTGAAAGACACACACACACTAAGAGAGACACACACACACTAAGAGAGACACACACTGAAAGACACACACACACTGAGAGACACACACACTGAAAGAGACACACACACACTGAGAGAGACACACACACACTGAGAGAGACACACACACACTGAGACGAGACACACACACACTGAGAGAGACACACACACACTAAGAGAGACACACACACACTGAAAGAGACACACACACACTGAGAGACACACACACTGAAAGACACACACACACACTGAGACACACACTGAAAGACACACACACACTGAGAGACACACACACACTGAAAGACACACACACACTAAGAGAGACACACACACACTGAAAGACACACACACACACTAAGAGAGAGACACACACTGAGAGAGACACACACACTGAGAGAGACACACACACACTGAGAGAGACACACACACACTAAGAGAGACACACACACACTGAGAGAGACACACACACACTGAGAGAGACACACACACACTGAAAGACACACACACACACTAAGAGAGAGACACACACTGAGAGAGACACACACACTGAGAGAGACACACACACACTGAGAGAGACACACACACACTAAGAGAGACACACACACACTGAGAGAGACACACACACACTGAGAGACACACACACACAGTGCTTCAGTGTGTAGGACTCCTCTTTTTGCCAATAGAGTTGAGGTCAGAGCTGAGCCCAGCCAATAGAGTTGAGGTCAGAGCTGAGCCCAGCCAATAGAGTTGGTGTCAGAGCTGAGCCCAGCCAATAGAGTTGAGGTCAGAGCTGAGCCCAGCCAATAGAGTTGGTGTCAGAGCTGAGCCCAGCCAATAGAGTTGGTGTCAGAGCTGAGCCCAGCCAATAGAGTTGGTGTCAGAGCTGAGCCCAGCCAATAGAGTTGGTGTCAGAGCTGAGCCCAGCCAATAGAGTTGAGGTCAGAGCTGAGCCCAGCCAATAGAGTTGAGGTCAGAGCTGAGCCCAGCCAATAGAGTTGAGGTCAGAGCTGAGCCCAGCCAATAGAGTTGGGGAACACTCCATCACTCAGACATCATTTACAGATAACCAGGGAACACTCCATCACTCAGACATCATTTACGGATAACCAGGGAACACTCCATCAATCAGACATCATTTACAGATAACCAGGGGAACACTCCATCACTCAGACATCATTAACAGATAACCAGAGAACACTCCATCACTCAGACATCATTAACAGATAACCAGGGGAACACTCCATCACTCAGACATCATTTACAGATAACCAGGGAACACTCCATCAATCAGACATCATTTACAGATAACCAGGGAACACTCCATCACTCAGACATCATTTACAGATAACCAGGGGAACACTCCATCACTCAGACATCATTAACAGATAACCAGGGAACCCTCCATCACTCAGACATCATTTACAGATAACCAGGGGACACTCCATCACTCAGACATCATTTACAGATAACCAGGGAACACTCCATCACTCAGACATCATTTACAGATAACCAGGGAACACTCCATCACTCAGACATCATTTACAGATAACCAGGGAACACTAGGGATGTTCTCTGTTTAGTGAGTCCTCCAGGTCAGAGGCAGTAGGGATGACCAGGGATGTTCTCTGTTTAGTGAGTCCTCCAGATCAGAGGCAGTAGATGACCAGGGATGTTCTCTGTTTAGTGAGTCCTCCAGATCAGAGGCAGTAGATGACCAGGGATGTTCTCTGTTTAGTGAGTCCTCCAGATCAGAGGCAGTAGGGATGACCAGGGATGTTCTCTGTTTAGTGAGTCCTCCAGATCATAGGCAGTAGGGATGACCAGGGATGTTCTCTGTTTAGTGAGTCCTCCAGATCAGAGGCAGTAGGGATGACCAGGGATGTTCTCTGTTTAGGGAGTCCACCAGATCAGAGGCAGTAGGGATGACCAGGGATGTTCTCTGTTTAGTGAGTCCTCCAGATCAGCGACAGTAGGGATGACCAGGGATGTCCTCTGTTTAGTGAGTCCTCCAGATCAGCGACAGTAGGGATGACCAGGGATGTTCTCTGTTTAGTGAGTCCTCCAGATCAGAGGCAGTAGGGATGACCAGGGATGTTCTCTGTTTAGTGAGTCCTCCAGATCAGAGGCAGTAGGGATGACCAGGGATGTTCACTGTTTAGTGAGTCCTCCAGATCAGAGGCAGTAGGGATGACCAGGGATGTTCTCTGTTTAGTGAGTCCACCAGATCATAGGCAGTAGGGATGTTCTCTGTTTAGTGAGTCCTCCAGATCAGAGGCAGTAGGGATGACCAGGGATGTTCTCTGTTTAGTGAGTCCTCCAGATCAGAGGCAGTAGGGATGACCAGGGATGTTCTCTGTTTAGTGAGTCCTCCAGATCAGAGGCAGTAGGGATGACCAGGGATGTTCTCTGTTTAGTGAGTCCTCCAGATCAGAGACAGTAGGGATGACCAGGGATGTTCTCTGTTTAGTGAGTCCTCCAGATCAGAGGCAGTAGGGATGACCAGGGATGTTCTCTGTTTAGTGAGTCCTCCAGATCAGAGGCAGTAGGGATGACCAGGGATGTTCTCTGTTTAGTGAGTCCTCCAGATCAGAGGCAGTAGGGATGACCAGGGATGTTCTCTGTTTAGTGAGTCCTCCAGATCAGAGGCAGTAGGGATGGACCAGGGATGCTCTCTGTTTAGTGAGTCCTCCAGATCAGAGGCAGTAGGGATGACCAGGGATGTTCTCTGTTTAGTGAGTCCTCCAGATCAGAGACAGTAGTAATGACCAGGGATGTTCTCTGTTTAGTGAGTCCTCCAGATCAGAGGCAGTAGGGATGACCAGGGATGTTCTCTGTTTAGTGAGTCCTCCAGATAAGAGGCAGTAGGAATGACCAGGGATGTTCTCTGTTTAGTGAGTCCTCCAGATCAGAGGCAGTAGGGATGACCAGGGATGTTCTCTGTTTAGTGAGTCCTCCAGATCAGAGGCAGTAGGGATGACCAGGGATGTTCTCTGTTTAGTGAGTCCTCCAGATCAGAGGCTAGTAGGGATGACCAGGGATGTGCTCTGTTTAGTGAGTCATCCAGATCAGAGGCAGTAGGGATGACCAGGGATGTTCTCTGTTTAGTGAGTCCTCCAGATCAGAGGCAGTAGGGATGACCAGGGATGTTCTCTGTTTAGTGAGTCCTCCAGATCAGAGACAGTAGGGATGGACCAGGGATGTTCTCTGTTTAGTGAGTCCTCCAGATCAGAGGCAGTAGGGATGACCAGGGATGTTCTCTGTTTAGTGAGTCCTCCAGATCAGAGGCAGTAGGGATGACCAGGGATGTTCTCTGTTTAGTGAGTCCTCCAGATCAGAGGCAGTAGAGATGACCAGGGATGTTCTCTGTTTAGTGAGTCCTCCAGATCAGAGGCAGTAGGGAGGACCAGGGATGTTCTCTGTTTAGTGAGTCCTCCAGATCAGAGGCAGTAGGGATGACCAGGGATGTTCTCTGTTTAGTGAGTCCTCCAGATCAGAGGCAGTAGGGATGACCAGGGATGTTCTCTGTTTAGTGAGTCCTCCAGATCAGAGGCAGTAGAGTATGACCAGGGATGTTCTCTGTTTAGTGAGTCCTCCAGATCAGAGACAGTAGGGATGACCAGGGATGTTCTCTGTTTAGTGAGTCCTCCAGATCAGAGGCAGTAGGGATGACCAGGGATGTTCTCTGTTTAGTGAGTCCTCCAGATCAGAGACAGTAGGGATGACCAGGGATGTTCTCTGTTTAGTGAGTCCTCCAGGTCAGAGGCAGTAGGGAGGGACCAGGGATGTTCTCTGTTTAGTGAGTCCTCCAGATCAGAGACAGTAGGGATGGACCAGGGATGTTCTCTGTTTAGTGAGTCCTCCAGATCAGAGGCAGTAGGGATGACCAGGGATGTTCTCTGTTTAGTGAGTCCTCCAGATCAGAGGCAGTAGGGATGACCAGGGATGACCTCTTGATAAGTGTGTGAATTGGACCATTTCCTGTCCTGCTAAACATTCTAAATGTAACGAATACTTTTGGGTTTCAGGGAAAATGAAAGGAGTAAAAAATACTTTATTTTCTTTAAGAATGTAGTGAAGTAAAAGTAAAAGCTGTCAAAAATAGTAAAGTTCAGATTCCCCAAAACACAACTTCAGTAGTACTTTATAGTATTTTATATTTAAGTACTTTACACCACTGCAGATGTACTGTACACAGTATCTTCCCTGGGACTCTGAGGCCTAGTTGGTAAACTGAGCCGGTTCTCTCTCTCTCTCTCTCTCTCTCTCTCTCTCTCTCTCTGTCTCTCTCTCTATCTCTCTCTCTCTCTCTTCCTCTCTCTCTCTCTCTCTCTCTCTCTCTGTGGTGAGGGATGGCACCTGTCCCATGCAACGGGACACTCACTGTTTCACTGTAACTCTGAAGGAGATTACCCAGAACCTCGAGGACCCTCTCTCTGTCTCCCAGATCATTCCAACTCCTCGGGAAACCAGCCCACTCAAAGTAACTCTCAGAGAAACAGTGATCTGGCCTGCCTCCCCCGAGGATACGGGTAACACACACAGTGAATGTCAGAACAGTACCGTAGGGCCACCTAGGAATCGTTCTGCTGTAATCCTCCTGGCTCTGTAGAAGTATCGGAGGCTCCGCAGTTTGGTTGTTTTAATAGAGGCAACAGATGTGGTAATTAACACCGTCTTCTACCGATCGCTTGTATATATTAGTTTTTTGCTGCTAACAAATGTTTCCCACAAATATAGAGCTTGATTGTTGGAATGAACATGAATGAGGTTTTGGTCGTTTTAAATGATCTTAAGCTGAGGTCTTTTTGTGTTTCTTATTAATAGAGGCTTGTCAAATAACGTCCCCCCTAACGCCCCCCCTAACACCCCCCCTAACACACCCCCCCTAACACACCCCCCCTAACACACCCCCCCTAACACACCCCCCCTAACACACCCCCCTAACACACCCCCCCCTAACACACCCCCCCTAACACACCCCCCTAACACACCCCCCCTAACACACCCCCCTAACACACCCCCCCTAACACACCCCCCCTAACACACCCCCCCTAACACACCCCCCTAACACACACCCCCTAACACACACCCCCTAACACACCCCCCCTAACACACCCCCTAACACACCCCCTAACACACCCCCCCTAACACACCCCCTAACACACCCCCCCTAACACACCCCCCCTAACACACCCCCTAACACACCCCCCCTAACACACCCCCTAACACACCCCCCCTAACACACCCCCCCTAACACACCCCCTAACACACCCCCCCTAACACACCCCCCCTAACACACCCCCCCTAACACACCCCCCCTAACACACCCCCTAACACACCCCCTAACACACCCCCCCTAACACACCCCCTAACACACCCCCCTAACACACACCCCCGTCTCGCTTCCAGCGTCACTGTGTTGGAGCTGAAGTAGGAGCTGTCCAGGTACAGACATAATCCACAGGTTGGACCCTGTGGAGTGTGTGGTATTGTAGAGGACATATTCCACAGGTTGGACCCTGTGGAGTGTGTGGTATTGTAGAGGTTAGTTACAGACATATTCCACAGGTTGGACCCTGTGGAGTGTGTGGTATTGTAGAGGTTAGTTACAGACATATTCCACAGGTTGGACCCTGTGGAGTGTGTGGTACTGTAGAGGTTAGTTACAGACATATTCCACAGGTTGGACCCTGTGGAGTGTGTGGTATTGTAGAGGTTAGTTACAGACATATTCCACAGGTTGGACCCTGTGGAGTGTGTGGTATTGTAGAGGACATATACCACATGTTGGACCCTGTGGAGTGTGTGGTACTGTAGAGGTTAGTTACAGACATATACCACAGGTTGGACCCTGTGGAGTGTGTGGTACTGTAGAGGTTAGTTACAGACATATACCACAGGTTGGACCCTGTGGAGTGTGTGGTATTGTAGAGGTTAGTTACAGACATATACCACAGGTTGGACCCTGTGGAGTGTGTGGTATTGTAGAGGTTAGTTACAGACATATTCCACAGGTTGGAGCCTGTGGAGTGTGTGGTACTGTAGAGGTTAGTTACAGACATATTCCACAGGTTGGACCCTGTGGAGTGTGTGGTACTGTAGAGGTTAGTTACAGACATATTCCACAGGTTGGACCCTGTGGAGTGTGTGGTATTGTAGAGGACATATACCACATGTTGGACCCTGTGGAGTGTGTGGTATTGTAGAGGACATATACCACATGTTGGACCCTGTGGAGTGTGTGGTATTGTAGAGGTTAGTTACAGACATATTCCACAGGTTGGACCCTGTGGAGTGTGTGGTATTGTAGAGGACATATACCACATGTTGGACCCTGTGGAGTGTGTGGTACTGTAGAGGTTAGTTACAGACATATTCCACAGGTTGGACCCTGTGGAGTGTGTGGTACTGTAGAGGTTAGTTACAGACATATTCCACAGGTTGGACCCTGTGGAGTGTGTGGTATTGTAGAGGACATATACCACATGTTGGACCCTGTGGAGTGTGTGGTATTGTAGAGGACATATACCACATGTTGGACCCTGTGGAGTGTGTGGTATTGTAGAGGTTAGTTACAGACATATTCCACAGGTTGGACCCTGTGGAGTGTGTGGTATTGTAGAGGACATATACCACATGTTGGACCCTGTGGAGTGTGTGGTACTGTAGAGGTTAGTTACAGACATATTCCACAGGTTGGACCCTGTGGAGTGTGTGGTATTGTAGAGGACATATACCACATGTTGGACCCTGTGGAGTGTGTGGTACTGTTGAGGTTAGTTACAGACATATTCCACAGGTTGGACCCTGTGGAGTGTGTGGTACTGTAGAGGTTAGTTACAGACATATTCCACAGGTTGGACCCCCCCCCCCCCCCCACAGTATCAGGAGACACCAGGAGAGGAGAGCCATCCTCACCCCCATCCTGACATCTCTCTCTGTTCTTCCCCCCCCCCACAGTATCAGGAGACACCAGGAGAGGAGAGCCATCCTCACCCCCATCCTGACCTCTCTCTCTGTTCCCCCCCCCCCCCCCCCACCCCCAGTATCAGGAGACACCAGGAGAGGAGAGCCATCCTCACCCCCATCCTGACCTCTCTCTCTGCTCCCCCCCCCCCCCCCCCACCCCCAGTATCAGGAGACACCAGGAGAGGAGAGCCATCCTCACCCCCATCCTGACATCTCTCTCTGTTCTTCCCCCCCCCCACCCCCAGTATCAGAAGACACCAGGAGAGGAGAGCCATCCTCACCCCCATCCTGACCTCTCTCTCTGTTCCCCCCCCCCCCCCCCCACCCCCAGTATCAGGAGACACCAGGAGAGGAGAGCCATCCTCACCCCCATCCTGACATCTCTCTCTGTTCTTCCCCCCCCCCACCCCCAGTATCAGAAGACACCAGGAGAGGAGAGCCATCCTCACCCCCATCCTGACGGACTTCTCTGTCAGAGTGACAGCAGCACCTGCCATCATATTCAGCAAGCCCAGATCCCCTGACAACAGACAAGTGGAGGTTAGTATGAGGCACCATGAACCCAGAACCTTTACAGTGAGGTTTAAACATGAACCCAGAACCTTTACAGTGAGGGTTTAAACATGAACCCATAACCTTTACAGTGAGATTTAAACATGAACCCAGAACCTTTACAGTGAGGTTTAAACATGAACCCAGAACCTTTACAGTGAGGTTTAAACATGAACCCAGAACCTTTACAGTGAGATTTAAACATGAACCCAGAACCTTTACAGTGAGGTATCAACATGAACCCAGAACCTTTACAGTGAGGTTTAAACATGAACCCAGAACCTTTACAGTGAGGTTTAAACATGAACCCAGAACCTTTACAGTGAGGTATCAACATGAACCCAGAACCTTTACAGTGAGGTTTAAACATGAACCCAGAACCTTTACAGTGAGATTTAAACATGAACCCAGAACCTTTACAGTGAGATTTAAACATGAACCCAGAACCTTTACAGTGAGGTTTAAACATGAACCCAGAACCTTTACAGTGAGGTATCAACATCAACCCTGAACCTTTACAGTGAGGTATCAACATGAACCCATAACCTTTACAGTGAGATTTAAACATGAACCCAGAACCTTTACAGTGAGGTTTAAACATGAACCCAGAACCTTTACAGTGAGGTATCAACATGAACCCAGAACCTTTACAGTGAGGTTTAAACATGAACCCAGAACCTTTACAGTGAGGTTTAAACATGAACCCAGAACCTTTACAGTGAGGTATCAACATGAACCCAGAACCTTTACAGTGAGGTTTAAACATGAACCCAGAACCTTTACAGTGAGATTTAAACATGAACCCAGAACCTTTACAGTGAGGTTTAAACATGAACCCATAACCTTTACAGTGAGGTTTAAACATGAACCCAGAACCTTTACAGTGAGATTTAAACATGAACCCAGAACCTTTACAGTGAGGTTTAAACATGAACCCAGAACCTTTACAGTGAGGTATCAACATCAACCCAGAACCTTTACAGTGAGGTATCAACATGAAGCCAGAACCTTTACAGTGAGGTATCAACATGAACCCAGAACCTTTACAGTGAGGTTTAAACATGAACCCAGAACCTTTACAGTGAGGTATCAACATGAACCCAGAACCTTTACAGTGAGTTTTAAACATGATCCCAGAACCTTTACAGTGAGGTTTAAACATGAACCCAGAACCTTTACAGTGAGGTATCAACATGAACCCAGAACCTTTACAGTGAGGTATCAACATCAACCCAGAACCTTTACAGTGAGGGTTTAACATGAACCCAGAACCTTTAATATGAGGTTTTAACTTTAACCCAGAACATTTACAGTGAGGTATCAACATGAACCCAGAACCTCTACAGTGAGGTTTTAACATGAACCCAGAACCTTTACAGTGAGATTTAAACATGAACCCAGAACCTTTACAGTGAGGTTTAAACATGAGCCCAGAACCTTTACAGTGAGGTTTAAACATGAACCCAGAACCTTTACAGTGAGGTTTAAACATGAACCCAGAACCTTTACAGTGAGGTTTTAACATGAACCCAGAACCTTTACAGTGAGGGTTTAACATGAACCCAGAACCTTTACAGTGAGGTTTAAACATGAACCCAGAACCTTTACAGTGAGGTTTAAACATGAACCCAGAACCTTTACAGTGAGGGTTTAACATGAACCCAGAACCTTTAATATGAGGTTTTAACATGAACCCAGAACCTTTACAGTGAGGGTTTAACATGAACCCAGAACCTTTACAGTGAGGTTTTAACAATATGAAAAGTGTTTTATTCCTTAAAAACATAGGTGCTGGACAATGACCATTGCAGACATGATGCATGATGGGTGAAAAAAACAACTTGTGTATCACTAATAACTGCATAACAATGAGATGGGTACCTGTAGTAGTTCCAGAACATAATATATATTTACACAACGACCAAGGAAGTGAAGACAAATCAAATGACTTCAAATTAATGGAATAAACGGTCTGATATCAACCTCTTGGTTCAGACCTCTAGGAGACACAGTGGACTAACGGTCTGATATCAACCTCCTGGTTCAGACCTCTAGGGGACACAGTGGACTAACGGTCTGATATCAACCTCCTGGTTCAGACCTCTAGGAGACACAGTGGACTAACGGTCTGATATCAAACTCCTGGTTCAGACCTCTAGGAGACACAGTGGACTAACGGTCTGATATCAACCTCCTGGTTCAGACCTCTAGGAGACACAGTGGACTAACGATCTGATATCAAACTCCTGGTTCAGACCTCTAGCAGACACAGTGGACTAACGATCTGATATCAACCTCCTGGTTCAGACCTCTAGGAGACACAGTGGACTAACGATCTGATATCAACCTCTTGGTTCAAACCTCTAGGAGACACAGTGGACTAACGGTCTGATATCAACCTCCTGGTTCAGACCTCTAGGAGACACAGTGGACTAACGGTCTGATATCAACCTCCTGGTTCAGACCTCTAGGAGACACAGTGGACTAACGGTCTGATATCAAACTCCTGGTTCAGACCTCTAGGAGACACAGTGGACAAACGGTCTGATATCAACCTCCTGGTTCAGACCTCTAGGAGACACAGTGGACTAACGGTCTGATATCAAACTCCTGGTTCAGACCTCTAGGAGACACAGTGGACTAACGGTCTGATATCAACCTCCTGGTTCAGACCTCTAGGAGACACAGTGGACTACCGATCTGATATCAAACTCTTGGTTCAGACCTCTAGGAGACACAGTGGACTAACGGTCTGATATCAAACTCTTGGTTCAGACCTCTAGGAGACACAGTGGACTAACGGTCTGATATCAACCTCTTGGTTCAGACCTTTAGGAGACACGGTGGACTAACGGTCTGATATCAAACTCCTGGTTCAGACCTCTAGGAGACACAGTGGACTAACGGTCTGATATCAAACTCCTGGTTCAGACCTCTAGGAGACACAGTGGACTAACGGTCTGATATTAAACTCTTGGTTCAGACCTCTAGGAGACACAGTGGACAAACGGTCTGATATCAAACTCCTGGTTCAGACCTCTAGGAGACACAGTGGACAAACGGTCTGATATCAAACTCCTGGTTCAGACCTCTAGGCGACACAGTGGACAAACCATCTGATATCAAACTCCTGGTTCAGACCTCTAGGCGACACAGTGGACAACCCGTCTGATATCAAACTCTTGGTTCAGACCTCTAGGGGACACGGTGGACAAATGGTCTGATATCAAACTCTTGGTTCAGACCTCTAGGAGACACGGTGGACTAACGGTGAATCCAAATCAATTCTCTCCTCAGTTATAGATGATCAGGTTCTCCTCTCAGTTATAGATGATCAGGTTCTCCTCTCAGTTATAGATGATCAGGTTCTCCTCTCAGTTATAGATGATCAGGTTCTCCTCTCAGTTATAGATGATCAGCTTCTCCGCCTCCTAGGAGTCTAAACGTCTTCGATACGTATCTCAAAGAGTTAATGTTTTGACGAGCCTCTGGTCAGGGTCAGGGTCAGGGTCAGAGCCTCTATGAAATGCTCAGCCGCAGGGTTTCTCTGGTCAGGGTCAGGGTCAGAGCCTCTATGAAATGCTCAGCCGCAGGGTTTCTCTGGTCAGGGTCAGGGTTAGGGTCAGGGTCAGGGTTAGGGTCAGAGCCTCTATGAAATGCTCAGCCGCAGGGTTTCTCTGGTCAGGTTCAGGGTTAGGGTCAGAGCCTCTATGAAATGCTCAGCCGCAGGGTGTCTCTGGTCAGGGTTAGGGTCAGGGTTAGGGTTAGGGTCAGGGTTTCTCTGGTCAGGGTTAGGGTCAGGGTTTCTCTGGTCAGGGTCAGGGTTAGTGTTGAGGGTTTCTCTGGTCATGGTTAGGGTCAGGGTTAGGGTCAGGGTTAGGGTTTCTCTGGTCAGGGTCAGGGTTTCTCTGGTCAGGGTCAGGGTTAGGGTCAGGGTTTCTCTGGTCAGGGTCAGGGTTTCTCTGGTCAGGGTCAGTGTTTCTCTGGTCAGGGTCAGGGTTAGGGTCAGGGTTAGGGTCAGGGTTTCTCTGGTCAGGGTCAGGGTCAGGGTTTCTCTGGTCAGGGTCAAGGTTTCTCTGGTCAGGGTTAGGGTCAGGGTTAGGGTCAGGGTTTCTCTGGTCAGGGTTAGGGTCAGGGTTAGGGTCAGGGTTTCTCTGGTTAGGGTCAGGGTTAGGGTCAGGGTTTCTCTGGTCAGGGTCAGGGTTTCTCTGGTCAGGGTTAGGGTCAGGGTTTCTCTAGTCAGGGTCAGGGTTAGGGTCAGGGTTTCTCTGGTCAGGGTCAGGGTTAGGGTCAGGGTTTCTCTGGTCAAGGTCAGGGTTTCTCTGGTCAAGGTCAGGGTTTCTCTGGTCAGGGTTAGGGTCAGGGTTAGGGTTAGGGTCAGGGTTTCTCTGGTCAGGGTTAGGGTCAGGGTTTCTCTGGTTAGGGTCAGGGTTAGCGTCAGGGTTTCTCTGGTCAGGGTCAGGGTTTCTCTGGTCAGGGTCAGGGTTAGGGTCAGGGTTTCTCTGGTCAGGGTTAGGGTCAGGGTTTCTCTGGTCAGGGTCAGGGTCAGGGTTTCTCTGGTCAGGGTCAGGGTTTCTCTGGTCAGGGTCAGTGTTTCTCTGGTCAGGGTCAGGGTTAGGGTTAGGGTCAGGGTTTCTCTGGTCAGGGTCAGGGTTTCTCTGGTCAGGGTCAGGGTTTCTCTGGTTAGGGTCAGGGTTAGGGTCAGGGTTTCTCTGGTCAGGATTAGGGTCAGGGTTTGGGTCAGGGTTTCTCTGGTTAGGGTCAGGGTTAGGGTCAGGGTTTTTCTGGTCAGGGTCAGGGTTTCTCTGGTCAGGGTTAGGGTCAGGGTTTCTCTGGTCAGGGTCAGGGTTAGGGTCAGGGTTTCTCTGGTCAGGGTTAGGGTCAGGGTTTCTCTGGTCAGGGTCAGGGTTTCTCTGGTCAGGGTCAGGGTCAGGGTTAGGGTTAGGGTCAGGGTTTCTCTGGTCAGGGTTAGGGTCAGGGTTTCTCTGGTTAGGGTCAGGGTTAGCGTCAGGGTTTCTCTGGTCAGGGTCAGGGTTTCTCTGGTCAGGGTTAGTGTCAGGGTTTCTCTGGTCATGGTTAGGGTCAGGGTCAGGGTTAGGGTCAGGGTCAGGGTTTCTCTGGTCAGGGTCAGGGTTTCTCTGGTCAGGGTCAGGGTTAGGGTCAGGGTTTCTCTGGTCAGGGTTAGGGTCAGGGTTTCTCTGGTCAGGGTCAGGGTTAGGGTCAGGGTTAGGGTCAGGGTTTCTCTGGTCAGGGTCAGGGTTTCTCTGGTCAGGGTCAGGATTTCTCTGGTCAGGGTCAGTGTTTTTCTGGTCAGGGTCAGGGTTAGGGTCAGGGTTTCTCTGGTCAGGGTCAGGGTCAGGGTTTCTCTGGTCAGGGTTTCTCTGGTCAGGGTTAGGGTCAGGGTTAGGGTCAGGGTTTCTCTGGTCAGGGTCAGGGTCAGGGTTTCTCTGGTCAGGGTTTCTCTGGTCAGGGTTAGGGTCAGGGTTAGGGTCAGGGTTTCTCTGGTCAGGGTTAGGGTCAGGGTTAGGGTCAGGGTTTCTCTGGTTAGGGTCAGGGTTAGGGTCAGGGTTTCTCTGGTCAGGGTTAGGGTCAGGGTTTCTCTGGTCAGGGTCAGGGTTAGGGTCAGGGTTTCTCTGGTCAGGGTCAGGGTTAGGGTCAGGGTTTCTCTGGTCAGGGTCAGGGTTTCTCTGGTCAGGGTCAGGGTTTGGTCTCTCTCTGTCCTAACAGGAGGTGTGGTCTCTCTCTGTCCCAACAGGAGGTGATGGTGTTTATATTGTCTCTCTCTGTCCCAACAGGAGGTGCTGGTGTTTATATTCTCTCTCTCTCTGTCCCAACAGGAGGTGATGGTGTTTATATTGTCTCTCTCTGTCCCAACAGGAGGTGCTGGTGTTTATATGGTCTCTCTCTCTCTGTCCCAACAGGAGGTGTGGTCTCTCTCTGTCCCAACAGGAGGTGCTGGTGTTTATATTGTCTCTCTCTCTGTCCCAACAGGAGGTGGTGGTGTTTATATTGTCTCTCTCTGTCCCAACAGGAGGTGCTGGTGTTTATATGGTCTCTCTCTCTCTGTCCCAACAGGAGTTGTGGTCTCTCTCTGTCCCAACAGGAGGTGCTGGTGTTTATATTGTCTCTCTCTCTGTCCCAACAGGAGGTGCTGGTGTGTGGTCACTCCCTGGAGGTGAACGTAACATCTAGTCTGCAGTTCTTCCTCAGTGTGGCCCAGGTCCACCTGCTGCAGCTACTGTTCCGAGCCAACATGGTGGAGAGACCTGCCCCAGAGACAAGCCAGGTAAGAGATGGTCACATCCCAACTCAGGTAAACATGGTGGAGGGCTTTATACACTGGGTACCAGTACTGAGTTAATGATAACATGGCTATATACACTGGGTACCAGTACTGAGTCAATGATAACATGGCTATATACACTGGGTACCAGTGATAGATAATTGAGTAATAATACAGGATAGATAATAGACAGTAACAGCAGTATACTGTAGGTAGGGGTAAAGGATAGATAATAGACAGTAACAGCAGTATACTGTAGGTAGGGGTAAAGGATAGATAATAGACAGTAACAGCAGTATACTGTAGGTAGGGGTAAAGGATAGATAATAGACAGTAACAGCAGTATACTGTAGGTAGGGGTAAAGGATAGATAATAGACAGTAACAGCAGTATACTGTAGGTAGGGGTAAAGGATAGATAACAGACAGTAACAGCAGTATACTGTAGGTAGGGGTAAAGGATAGATAATAGACAGTAACAGCAGTATACTGTAGGTAGGGGTAAAGGATAGATAATAGACAGTAACAGCAGTATACTGTAGGTAGGGGTAAAGGATAGATAATAGACAGTAACAGCAGTATACTGTAGGTAGGGGTAAAGGATAGATAATAGACAGTAACAGCCTACATCAGAGAGACTCTACATCAGGGAGACTCTACATCAGGGAGACTCTACATCAGGGAGACTCTACATCAGGGAGACTCTACATCAGGGAGACTCTACATCAGGGAGACTCTACATCAGGGAGACTCTACATCAGGGAGACTCTACATCAGGGTACATCAGGGAGACTCTACATCAGGGAGACTCTACATCAGGGAGACTCTACATCAGGGAGACTCTACATCAGGGAGACTCTACATCAGGGAGACCCTACATCAGGGAGACTCTACATCAGGGAGACTCTACATCAGGGAGACTCTACATCAGGGAGACTCTACATCAGGGAGACTCTACATCAGGGAGACCCTACATCAGGGAGACTCTACATCAGGGAGACTCTACATCAGGGAGACCCTACATCAGGGAGACTCTACATCAGGGTACATCAGGGAGACTCTACATCAGGGAGACTCTACATCAGGGAGACTCTACATCAGGGAGACTCTACATCAGGGAGACTCTACATCAGGGAGACCCTACATCAGGGAGACTCTACATCAGGGAGACTCTACATCAGGGAGACTCTACATCAGGGAGACCCTACATCAGGGAGACTCTACATCAGGGAGACTCTACATCAGGGAGACTCTACATCAGGGAGACTCTACATCAAGGAGACCCTACATCAGGGAGACCCTACATCAGGGAGACTCTACATCAGGGAGACTACATCAAGGAGACTCTACATCAGGGAGACTCTACATCAGGGAGACTCTACATCAAGGAGACTCTACATCAGGGAGACTCTACATCAGGAATAGGTTGCATTCCATTCCCATAATCAATACTCGTTATTGATTATGTAGTGCTATAAATAACCAGTGTTTTTTTTTAATGAAATAGTGGTAGTGGAGGAGGAGGAAGGGAGAGGAGGAGGAGGGAGAGGAGAGGAGGAAGGGAGAGGAGAGGAGAGGAGGCTTGTCCTTCATCTGTTTGTGGTTTTAGAGGAGGAGGAGGGGAGAGGAGGAGGAGAGGAGGCTTGTCCTTCATCTGTTTGTGGTTTGAGAGGAGGAGGATTCTTGTGGAGTCCTCACTCTGCTCCCGGTGATTCATCCTCTGTTGCCTCTGTTACATGGTGCTGTAATAGAGGTTGTTATGGTCCTGCTGGGAGAGGTTGTTACGGTACCCAGGGGTCACCTGGGGTCAGGACATGATACTTAGCAGCTCCTGTCTCTCCTCTATGGGCCGAGCACTCCCTCCTCATCTATCTACAGCCCGGAGAGGAGAGAGCAGGAGAGGAGTTATACACTGACTGTACAAAACATTAGGAACACCATGGACTCTACAAGGTGTAGAAAGAGTTCCACAGGGATGCTGGTCCATGTTGACTCTACAAGGTGTTGAAAGCGTTCCACAGGGATGCTGGCCCATGTTGACTCTACAAGGTGTTGAAAGCGTTCCACAGGGATGCTGGTCCATGTTGACTCTACAAGGTGTCTAAAGCGTTCCACAGGGATGCTGGTCCATGTTGACTCTACAAGGTGTCTACAGCGTTCCACAGGGATGCTGGTCCAGGTTGACTCTACAAGGTGTAGAA